>NC_090223.1:44500424-44800424 GCF_024489055.1 Chanodichthys erythropterus | reverse complement strand
GACGTGCAGCACGTTTTTCATCACAGGTTTACCTACCATCACAAAATACACAACGATGAAGCTTTCACTAAATGCTAGCTTTGCAAACTGACACATTATGGAGATTAGACAAATGATACTACGGTTAAAGCCATAGTTGGATCAAAAATGAAAATTGCCATTGTTTACTCACCCTCATTGTCATTCCAAACCTGTATGACTTTGTTATATGGATCTGAGATGTTTAGCCGAATGTCTGCTGCTCTCTTTCATATAATGGAAGTGAATAGGGACCAGGGACTGTCACGCCTACAAAAAGACAAAAAAAGTGCCTTCGAAGCATCATCCATAAGTCTTCAGAAGTATATCTTATAAAGCCATATTATAGCTTTAAACAGACTGAAATGGTAACTGAATATTTAGCTTTACAGCTGTGGTCCTCATTTACTTTCAATATATGGAAAAGAGCAGCTTGGTGTTATTTTAGTTTTGACATGCTATTGAAGTATTTAATATTTTTCTTTATAGTATATAATTAGCTTTCCATGTTATATTATCAGTTTTCATTTTAATTTTATAATTTGTAATTTTTATTAGTTTTTGTGGTAACACTTCACAACAAGATTAAGTTTGTTTTACATTAGTTAACAGCGAAAAATACTTCTAAAGCATTTATTATTGTTAATCAATGTTGCATTTACTAATACATTATAAAGTTGTAATCTATTAATATTATTTAATAGGCCTGAGCTACCATGAAGTTTCATTTTAATTTGTTTTATTTTTAACTAACATTAACAAATATGAATAAATACTGACCCATATATTGCTCTTGTTAATTAGTATTAGTTAATGCATTAGCTGATGTTAACAAATGGGACCTTATTGTAAAGTGTTTCTTTTTTGCTTTTTATTTTAGTCATTTATGCACTTCAACTTAAATCAATGAAAATGTTGCCTCGGCTGCTAACTGAAATAAGTTTAAGTTTTTCATGCAGTATTTATATTTTATTTTAGCTTTCAATTACCGAAAATGATTTGTAATAGTTTTAGGCAAACACTGGCTTAGACATTCTGCTAAACATGTCCTTTTGTTTTCTATGGATGAAAGAAAGTCGTACAGGTGAGTAAATGACAATTGGTGTTTGTTTTTTGTATTTTTGAGGTGAATTATTTCTTTACGCAATCATCCACCATTGGACCATCAAGATGTTATGTAGAAGACAATGATTTCAAATATGGTGTTTTTTGGATATTGACACAGATTGTGTATTAAAATACCATTGTGCTTTTTTCCCTACAGAGATGGAGTCCCACCTTATAGGTATCGTAAACCGCATCGACGTGAGATACACGAAAGTGCCAAAGTTAATGGGCGAGTGCCACTACCTCATATTCCTGTGAGTATGCGTTGGATTCCCAGAACACCCTGTTGACTTTACAACATAGTGTGTGTGTGTGTGTGTGTGTGTGTGTGTGTGCACATGCATTTTTGTGATTTATGAGGACACAAATTTGTATAATGTCATTGGTATTACACTGGTATTACGATGTAAACATGAAATATGAGGACATTTCATGAGTCCTCATGATTTTTATAGCTTTAAAACATACTAAACAATGTTTAAAAATGTAAATGCAGAAAGTTTTCTGTAATGGGTAGGTTTAGGAGAAGGGGTAGAGTAGGGGAATAGAATGTACAGTTTGTACAGTATAAAAACCATTACGCCTATGGAATGTCCTCACTTTGATAGCAAAACAAACCTGTGTGTGTGTGTGTGTGTGTGTGTGTGTGTGTGTGTGTGTGTGTGTGTGTGCTCTCTACCTTTTTATTCCACTCCACTTCTTCCATCTCTCTCTCTCTCTCACCCCCACTCCTTCTTTTTATTTTGTTCTCTGTGCCTTGTCTCCGTCCATCATCTTCTGGTCTTTCCCTGTCATTCTTACTCTCTCTTTTCTTCCCCCTGCCTTGTCTCTCCCATCGCCCCTAAAATGAATGTGCATTCTTAAGATGCACAGCGGTGGCTGGGGAGCTTTGATCATGCGCCGGCGAATAGCTGATGGAGAGTGAGAGAGCGCGAGTGTGCTGTCTAAAGCGTTCCTGATGCTCTCGTCAGCTCTGCCTGCTCTGCCCCAGCAGATGTGAAGCCTCCCCCTCTGATGGCTCGGCTTTCCCACTGTACTGGCTCCAGCATAATTGGAGCCTCTGAGATAGAGCCCAATTTAACAGAGCAAACATACACTTCCCCTCACCGGGGCCTTTCACTCATCCTATAGAGACTGAAAGCTGTGGAGGCAGCGAAGACACTTCAGCTCATTCGTGCATGACTTACTGGAAACTCTTTACTGATTTTTCTGCATGCGCACCAATATCTGATTATCGAATGACAAGTTGCAGATGTACAAACTTTCTTAAAATGAGTTCACCTGATAAAGTAAGTTTTTGTCACCGTTTGTTCACCCTCATGTCGTTTCAAACCTGAATGACTGACTTTATTTCAATGAACACAAATGATGTTTAGCAGGATGTACATTAACAGTAGTATTTGTAAAATTACAGTGGGTTTGCTCCTCTGACGACTCCTCTGGCTCTCAGCCAATCACACTTGAGGACCAGAACTAACAGTTGTGTATATATATTAGGGATGTGCCCGAAGTGAATACTTTCGTAAAGTAAATGATGCATTCTACGGAGCCCCTAAAGGAACATAGTGATGGAAAAAAACATATTTCAAAGCTTTTGCGCTCTCTCACAATTACATAGTTGGGTAATTATATTGTATATTATTTGCGGCCATCAGTGAGCTGCTATAAATATGCGTGGTATTGAAATCGCTTTTGAATGCATGCTGCTTTTTTTACTTTCACTTTCCAATTTGCGATCACGTGTACTCTGTGTATAGAGAGCAGTGGTACTGACCACACATTTTACAAGATAAGATATTTGTCAGTGATGCTCAGGATCTGTTGTGCACCAAATCCTCTGCCACCGTCCTGTCAGACATCTCTGCTTAAGCTGCGGTCACACTAGACTTCAAGCATGCAAAATTATTTCAGACACTGCAACGGTCGTGATATGATGTCACGGTACTCTGTGCTGCATCTGTTTATTAAACATGAATTCAACATATAACAAATAGTACTATATGTAAAAATATACATTCTACTCGCCTTGATTGTACTGCAAAAATATCAGTATTTTAATTCAGCCAAGAGGTCACGCCGTGATGTATCGATCTTCTACTGGTCACACGTTTTCACGTAATGCGAATTCACATGTCAGAGCTCACCAAACTTGAACTTTGGAATGCAGTTTTGCGTTTCTGGTCCGATGAATTCGCATGCGTTTGAATGGAAGTCAATGGAACGAAAAGTGCAGTGTGACCACCTCTTTACTTTCTTCACGTGATAAGTGAAATCTGATGTACTGTAATCTAACCAACGACTGATGAAAGCCTAACTATGTCCCTTTAGGTGCTCTATAGAATGTGTTATTCATAGAGTTGTCAAAAGTACCGACTTCAGTACCTAGTCGGAACTCGAATTTTAAAAATGTGATGCTTTGAGCGCTGTTGTGCGGATTCGTAAACACCTCTGATTGGTCATTGTGTTCACGGCTCATCAGATATGTCTGTGATTGGCTTCAAAGATCAACGCTTCAAAAATGTTGTAAATAGTCATCAATGACGCTCTTCACCGAGCACTTACACAGATACACACGTTTTGGAAGCGGGAGCGTTTGAAAGCAGGCATCTGTTAGCGGACTGGTCTGCGATGGATGCTTGCTTTCAAACGCTCCCGCTTTCAAATTCAAAAGTCTATGGAAGTCACGTGCTTTCAGATGCTCCCGTGCGTTGATCATTGTAGCCAATCACAGACATATCTGATGAGTCGTGAACACAATGACCAATCAGAGGTGTTTACGAATCCACTCAACAGCGCTCAAAGCATCACATTTTTAAAATTTCATTACCGATTGGTACCGAAGTCGGTACTTTTGACAACTCTAGTTATTCGTTTTCCGTGCCTTTCTGAATTCAGATTTAGGCATTGGGCACATCCTTTATATATATATCTCCCAAACAATGGTAGTGTTTATTCAAATCACACAAATGATATTTAAGTGTGAAAAATGACAAATTTTTGCCTGTTCTTCAGTTAAGATTCATTGTATGAAAAAGAGCAGATTGAAAGAGTTGCCTAACATCTGCTTTCTTGTTCAGTGGATTTAAAGAACAGTATATGGATTTAGAACAACATTAAGTAAATGATAGAATTTTTATATTTTAGCTGAACCTTTGACCTTTAATTCTTATTGCTACATCTCAAGTTTTCTTGTGTTGTACGTTACATTCACACTATGTTTATGGTTCTAAACCTTTAACACTCTCTCGCTTATATATATTTTTTTTTTTCCCCTTTGGTTGCATTCTCCCGTTCTGTCTCTGTTAAGTTTAAAAGGCTCTCTCATATTCTGTAAGCGTGGTCTGCGGCAGGGAGGCAGTGTTAGTAACCAAAACGCCTTGTCAAGACTTGACAGATTCTGCAGTTCCACTGGGCATGTAACCGTGTGGGCTGTGGAGGAGACTGATGAATCTTAAGCAAACAGAAGGCCAGAACAAAGAAAGCTGAAACAGACTTTAGATCAGATTTGGCCCTGTAATCAAAATTTTAACGGCTCCTGTAAGGGTTTTGTTGGACCTTGTCCAGGCACTGCCTGCAACTATATTTCTTCATGTGTCCTCCCCCATCTCTCTCTCTTTCTCTTTCCAGACTTCTGGAATAATACATTTCCTGGATGTCTGTTGTTTGGAGTTTCATTGGTTTTAGAAGAGAAAATGGTACAATGCAGCTGTCCCCTGTGCCACATAATCTTCTCAGATGAAGAGAGATTATCTGATAGTCAGCTCTTTGTTATAAGTTTTGGGTTCATGTTCCAAGTGTAAGATGTGAAGGTGGATTGATTTTTGGAGTGTTTAACCTTTTCTCATGTTCGGTTGTATGTTTTCTGACTGCTTCCTCTTCCCTGTTTTTTTCCTCTGCTATGGTTTCAAATAGGGCCTAATTCTGGTAGGACATGGGATTATTGTGCTAGAGGAGGACTTGTGTAGTTCACTTAATACTTTACATTATTTTCAGTTTTAAAGTTCCCAAAATTATCCGAAGACGTGCATAGACTGTGAGGAATGTACATTTACCTTTAAAAGTAAACTAAACTTCAAAAGTTTGGAGTTAGTTAAAAATATTTTTATTATTATTAAAAATAATTTAATTGTATTTATATTTATGTTGATACTTTAAGCAAGAATGCACTAAATTCATAAAAAGTGAAAGTAAAGTGTTTCAATTGAGATTCATTTAAAATAAATACTGTTTTTTTTTTTTTTTTTTTTTTTTTTATATATAATTCATCAAAGAATCCTGAAAAAATCTATCATGGTTTGCACAAAAATATTAAGCAGCACATGTTTTCAAAATTATTTATAAGGATCACATGATACTGAAGACTGAAGTAATGGCTGCTGAAAATTCAGCTTTACAATAACTGGAATAATCTTTCACAATATTACTGTTTTTACTGTATTTTTGATCAAATAAATGCAGTCTTGGTGAGCAGAAGAGTATTTTCAAAAGCATTAAGAAATCTTACCGACCTCCAAACTTTTGAACTGTAGTGTATTAAAAAAAATAGTTTCTTTCCTTTACCTATAGTACAGAATTTAATTGTGGCCTTTCTTTTGGTGTTGTACTACATGTAATATCAGGTTAGATTATAAATAATGTTTTTTTTTACATTTAGATTTACATTTATTTACATTACGTTTGGTCGCAAGATGCGATCTTTAGATGTTATCCAAGTACGTTAAATCATACTCTTTGATTTAAAAAGGTTAGGATTTTCAGTAGTGAGGCACCGAATGGAAGTTTATTTAAATCACACCAGTTTGATTTTAGACACTAAACATTAAATATAAAATACTTTCTCTGTGACAACCACATTTAAAAAAAAAAAAAAAAAAAAATTTGACTTTTTTTTTTTTTTTTTTTTAATGAACTTTGACAATGCATGGAGGTGAGAATGTGATATGGCTAAGTGCGATCATCAAATCACGCCTGTTGTGATGTAATTATATAAATAAATAGTCTCACGCACTGTATGTTTCAGAATAAAGCCAAAGCACAGCACTGCTCATTTTCAGCCTTGATTCACAGTAAATGCTACTCTGCAAGTTCTGTTTGAGTCGATTATAATTTTCGCTAACCATATTCCCATCTTCCAAACCATCTTCTTTTTGTCTTTAGCTGATCACATTCCTGCAACCATTTGACCTGTTTTAATGGTCCTGTTTTCGACAAAAGTAATATCAATGGCATTGTATTGCACTAGCGAAGATGTATTATAGCTTGCTATCCTTTAAGTCCTTTTAAGCTGATGCTTTTACACTAAAACTGTAGTGTGTGTGTGTGTGTGTGTGTGTGTGTGTGTGTGTGTGTGTGTGTGTGTGTGTGTGTGTGTGTGTGTGTGTGTGTGGACAGAATCGGTGCATTAATTCTCAGTAGCACATTATCCAAATATGTCTTTGTCTGTCTAGTTCTTCTGCTTTCAATATTGTATTATATAGTAATATTGTCATGTGATATTGTTCTCTTCACATACCTGTGTAATCAGCAGCTGTAGTTTGTTTTTTAAAAGCATTATATTGAATGTGAATGGTGACCTTGAGTACCGACTCACATTGTCTTTTTCCCATCAGCGCACAAACCGGATGCCAAAGGATATTCACGTTGAGCCGGAGAAGTTTGCGGCGGAGCTGATCAGCAGGCTGGAGGGGGTGCTGAGGGAACGTGAGGCGCAAGAAAAACTGGAGGAGCGGCTCAAGAGGGTTCGACTGGTGAGCAGAGCATCCAAACATGCCAGGGAATCGTCACATCACTACTGTATTATTTTGAGCTATAGTAGATAGATCAAACACCTGAGTTCTGAACCGTTTCTCATCACGAGTGACACAGTCGGATGTGTTCTAAAGACTTCCTGTCTTATCAAGGGGACTCTGCTCATTTCTTTCGTCTTTCTGTTCAGTGTCAGTTGATTCACCTGCCGAGATTGAGCTACTTGCTAGTCTGCCTCAGTGTAATGACTTTGTTTGAAGTCAGCCGGGGCGTGAAGAAATGCTCGCGCACACCGCAAATGGGAATCTTTTTTCCGACTCAAAGCCAGGTGTTAAGTCTCAAGGCAGATTATTTATGTAGTTTGGCCTCCTGTAAGAGGAACTTCCGTCACAGAACAGTGACTTTGAGTTATTAAGAGCCGAAGGAGGAACGTCATTTGTCTCTTAATTGATATTCTCATCGGCACCTTGGCTTTCAGCAAACCTGATTTAAGTTTTCTGTACCTATCAGCTGAGCTGCTGTCTTCTATATACAGCTCTAGCTCTCTTTGGTCCACTGAGCAGGATGGACTCTGACATGTTTTTGCCAGCAACTGAGCCTTGACCAGTCTGAATAAACTCTAAAATCACCATTTTCAGTTTTTAGAGGTTGAATCGGCGCTTTGAAAGTTGGATGGTTTGCGCATTGCGGTAGAATTTGTCTTGTGTCTCCCACCTCGTCTCCTTTTTTTGGCATGATCTGTCAAAGATCATCCAAAGTGCTGACCTGCACAGCTGTTCAGTAAAAATAAAATTATGCATGAGCCAAATCCTCAGAATTCCTTATCTCCTTGGACTTCTACCTGGAGAGAGAATCAAAGCATTGCTGTGGCTTTGGTTTTATTGACTTTCTCCATTATGAAAATGAGAAGACAACCAAATGAAAAGGCGCATTTGATGAAGGAAATTTGATTGAAGTAAACTAGGGCTGTGCAATATGCGATACCTTGTTAAATAATGTGATATTCAATATGTGATACAATATTGCTTTGTGTAAAATCAATTTAAATTATATTTAAAAATTAAAAATTATAGAACCAATATGTTTCACATTCTTGCTGGGAAAAGAAATCATCACTACAACTTCTGAAAGTGTCAGATTTGTGACATTACTTTTTAAGTAATGCTAAAACACTGGTCAATGTCAATTTAACATCAATGTAAACAAATGAAGAAACTCTTTGAACGATGATATAGTTATATCAACCTAAATCTTAACATCGAGAACATCCAGGTAAACAAAAACACCTGAAACTAGGAGTGGACGATTAGTTGTATTTGTCATTTTTAATTTACCTTTGTTATTAAAAAATAAGAACTACAAACAATAGGACAAATTCTTACTTGAAATAGCAGTCAAGAAACAATACAGAAACTGAATGATCAAATGTAAATCTAAAGCACTGCATAGTTTTCACATGAATTAAATATACATTGATTCATAATAAAGCTTCAAACGTTATTCAGTCAAGAGCAGTGAGTGAACTTCTCTTTATCTTTTGTTGTTTGACAGACAGCAGCAGGTTTACTGTATTAGGCTACTGTTCCTTTAAAACCTAATGCATAGCCACAGATCCTACTGAAACGCATTAGATTTTTTTTTTCACAACTGATAACGTTCACTTAAGACTCTCAAGTCACCAAGACAGACATTTTGACATAACAGTGTGTGTATTTGACCATTTGAGTGCAATAAGGCGCAAAAGAGAACTGAAGGGATCGCAATGTTTTGTAGTAACCTACTTAAATCATTCATATATCGCATGCCGTTGTGATATGCATGTCGCGATATGTACATTTACAATATTTTGATAATTCTGATATATTGTGCAGCCCTAAAATAAACATAAAATGTACCTGTGTTGTTAACAGATTAAAGAGAATACATACGCTAATTTTTTTTTTACATTATGCTATTAAAGCTGCATTTTGATCAAATAAAACTGAAATATTGTGAAATATTCTGTAATATTGTGAATTTTACGATTTTTTAAATTATTATTAAATTAGTATTGCTTAAAATGGTTATACACGTACACAACTTAATTATATGGGGAAAACAGTCAGAAACAACTCAGTCAGAAGCTACAATATGTTGGATACTATTCAGATTAAATATATTCTATCCCGTAATTAGCCTGTAACAATGCAGAGTTTGTGGTGTGGAAACACAATTATAGTTTAATTACATTTAGGTCATGACTGTTTTCATAGACAAAACTACCATCTAAAAAACTCAAAGTAACAATACAGAATGTGACTAAAATGTAATTTAGTCACCAGACTATGACTGAAACTAAATTTTTCAAAAGACAATTCAGTGTTGTTTGCCAGTAAAATCAAAATCAGGGAAGGGTGGAACAAATCCTCAAGTAAAATATTAAGTGTTACTAAATTTTAAGGAAACAGACATGTCAAATTATTTATAATCTGATTTAGAGCGGTCCGTGGTTGTCCAGAAATATTTGTGCAATTTAAAATTAATATTAAAGTCTTGTTTTGAGCAATATGAGAATTCTCTCATGGCTCTTTTTCAGGTCATTGTGTGCTTTGAATGTGACTATAACAAATGCCTATCAATAGAAGTTTGAAAGTATGACATCTGCTGGTTTAAACACGTTACTGCACTGTGATTCTACAGCCTATTGTTTTCTGCAATAGAATTGCTCACCTGACACATATATATATATATATATATATATATATATATGACATAATTTTTCATTTTCTTTTTTTTACTGATCCAGTTCATACTAAACATCTGAGATTTTGAAAAAATCTTGTCATTATTGAATAATCTCTCTGTCCTGTAGGAAGAAGAAGGTGACGATGCAGACATTTCCACCGCCCCCTCCCTGGCCAATCACAGGATTCCCCCTGCGATCCACATGCAGCATTATGGCGGTCGCTACTCTGAAATGAGCTACAACGGGCTGCAGCTACGGGATGCACATGAGGAAAACCCAGAGAGCATCCTTGATGAGCATGTGCAGCGTGTCATGAAAACACCCGGCTGTCAATCTCCGGGCACGGGCCGCCATTCTCCAAAGTCCCGCTCCCCAGACGGGCTGCCCGCTGGCAAGATTCCCGGACTGATGATGCCGCTGTCTGGTGGCCAAGGCAAGCACCAGCCTCGGCTGGGTCCGAAGGGTGAGGCGGCGCACCTGCACCATCACAAACACATTCACCACACACACTATGCCACGGGGGGAAAGCCCAAAGAACAGGTGGAGGCGGAAGCTATGAAGATGCACGGGGGCTTAGCCTGGAATATGGAGCAACACCACTATGGATCCAAGTCACGCAACTATGCAGATGGAATGAGTGTCGGTCCCAACGGCATGGACCCCATGGGTTATGGGTATGTGTCTCAGTGGCTTTTATCAGATATATATACACTACCATTCAAAAGTTTGGTGTTGGTGAAGACTTTTTTAATGTTTCTGGAAAGTCCCTTTTGCTCACCAAGGCTGCATTTACTTGATCAAAACTACACTCAAAAACAGTAATATTGTAAAATATAATTTAAAATAACTGTTTTTTTTTTTTTTATTGGATATATTTAGGGGCCAAGCACCGAAGGTGCTTAGGCACCTATTGTTATTGTTGGCGTTCCGTACGCTTATTATTATTCTTCCGCTTCTTCTTCCGCTCTTGAAGTCTATGGCAGCCCATAGAACCGCTTGCGGGAAAGTTGTGAAATTTGGCACACAGTTAGAGGACAGTCTGACCTTTGTCCATAGCAAATTTGGAGTCTCTAACTCAATCCCTCTAGCGCCATCAGCTGTCCAAAGTTGCACTTATGTTTATGTTAATAACTTTTGAACCATAAGGGCTAGAAACAAAATTCTTTTTTCCTCTGATTCCTTGGGTCAAGACGAATCGATTGCACCATATGACGTCATTTTCCGTCATGAAAATTTTTCCGCCATTTTGAATTTTCTGAAAAACGTACTTTTTCGAACTCCTCCTAGGCCGTTACTCCAATTTTCACGAAAATTGAACCAGATCATCTTCAGACCATGCCGACAAAATGTTATGGAATTCAAGTTGATTTCTCAAACCGTTTTCGAAAAACACGCAAACGAATTGTACGTAGTGCTTGCGAAAATAGACATAAGGCTGTATCTCCGCAACGCTTTATCGTATTCAGACCAAACTTGGTAACTGTCATCACAAGCATGACCTGAGGCAACATGAAGCGTTTGGCGCAGCGCCACCTAGTGGTGCGGAGATATGAAAAATGTCTATTTTTACTTATAACTTCTGATGGGTTTGGCCAAAAATCATGAATTTGGTCTCGTTGGATTCGGGGAATCATGCCGAGTCGAATGATATCCAATTTTCCCATATTGGACATTTTGGCCGTCGGCCATTTTAAATTTGGTGCTAAAATGCTGTATTTTACGAACGCATTAGCGTATCGTTATGAAACTCGGTATGGGTCATCAGCACAATGCCCTGAAGGAGCATACCAAGTTTAGGACCAGCGCCACCTTGTGGTCAAAAGTTATAACAAAATTTACAAAAATGCTAATAACTTTTGACTATATTAACCGATTGTAATGAAACTGTTTTCAGTAGATTCCTTGGGTCATGCTGAGAACATAGATATCAAACTTTCCATAGTCAGCTGAACTTCCTGTCCGCCATATTGTTTTTCTTTAAAAACCTACTTTTTCGAACTCCTCCTAGACCGTTGCTCCGATTTTCACCAAAATCGAACCGTATCATCTTCAGACCATGCTGACAAAAAGTTATGGATTTCAAGTCGATAAGTCAAACCGTTTTCGTATACCAGAGCAACGAATTTGAGGCATGATGCAAAAATGACTCTTGAAGCTGTATCTCTGCAATGCTTTATCATATTCAGACCAAACTTGGTATGTGTCATCACAAGCATGACCTGAGGCATCATACAATGTTTCAGCACAGCGCCACCTACTGGAGTGGAGATATGAAAAATGGCTGTTTTTGCTTATAACTTCTGATGGGTTTGACCAAAATTCATAAATTTGGTATGGTTCATCAGGACAATGCCCTGAAGCAGCCTGAGAAGTTTCGGACCAGCACCACCTTGTGGTCAAAAGTTATAACAAAATTGACAAAAATGCTAATAACTTTTGATAATATCTACCGATTGTAATGAAACTGGTCTCAATAGATTCCTTGGGTCATGCTGAGAACATAGATATCAAATTTGCCATATTCAGCTGAACTTCCTGTCCGCCATATTGTTTTTCTTTAAAAAACCTACTTTTTCAAACTCCTCCTAGACCTTTGCTCCGATTTTCACCAAAATTGAACCGTATCATCTTCAGACCATGCCGACAAAAAGTTATGGATTTCAAGTTGATAAGTCAAACCGTTTTCGTATACCGGAGCAAAGAATTTGAGAGATGATGCAAAAATTACTCTTGAAGCTGTATCTCTACAATGCTTTGACATATTCAGACCAAACTTGGTACGTGTCATCACAAGCATGACCTGATGCATCATACAGTGTTTCGGCGCAGCGCCACCTACTGGAGTGGAGATATGAAAAATGGCTATTTTTGCTTATAACTTCTGATGGGTTTGACCAAAATTCATTAATTTGGTATGGGTCATCAGGACAATGCCCTGAAGCAGCCTGAGAAGTTTCGGACCAGCGCCACCTCGTGCTCAAAAGTTATAACAAACTTGACAAAAATGCTAATATCTTTTTTTTCTAATTGCTCACTGCTGCTGTTGGTCTGATGCTCACGGCCATGTTGGCTGGCTTCTTGTGCCGTTTTTGTGCTTGGCCCCGTAATTGCTGCTTGCAGCTATATTTTAAAATGTAATTTATTCCTGTGAACAAAGCTGTGTTTTCAGCATCAATACTCCATTTTTCAGTGTCACATGATCCTTCAGAAATCATTGTAATAAAATGATTTGATGCTCAAGAAATATTTCTTATGTTCAATGTTCAAAACGAGGGTTCTGCTTAATGTATTTTTGGGAATCTTGATACTTTTTTCAGGATACTTTGATGAATAGGAAGTTCAAAAGTACAGCATTTATTTGAAATGGAATTTTTTTGTAATATTATTAATGTCTTTACTTTTATTCAGCAAGGATTGAAGTGAACAAAAGGGACAGTATTTATTAAAAAAAAAATCTTGCTGCCCCCAAACTTTTGAATTATGGTGTATTTTGGAAATGTATCTAGTGAAGCCATTTATCTCAACAGCTTCAGTGATTTTGATGTTCTTGTGTCTCACTGTAGCAGTAAAGGCAGCACGATGTCAAAGCGGCCGGTCAGAAAAGGAGAAGATGGTCGAACCTTTGAGATGCGAGAACCCTTGCCCACTGATGATCTGGAGAGGAACCAGAAGATACTGCAGTGGATGATGGAGGGTGAGAAGGAAGCTGGGCGCTATAAGAGGAGCCCTTACGGGTGAGAAACCATCTTCATTATTGATTAATGTTTTACATTCTCTAGATTTATACACTATGAAAGGTTGACCACTGACCATCTTTTCAGATAGTTGTGTTAGAAATGATGCAAAATTGTAACATACCACTGTTTTTTGATGGGAATCATGTAAAAGCTCTTTTGATCTTGCTTGTTCCTTAGCAGCATCTCCGGCTCCAAGAAAGCTCAGAGTCACGAGGTGTCGAGGCCAAGTTCGGTGGAACGGCCGGGGGCTGTGCACCCTTGGGTGACCGCTCAGCTCCGCAATAACGTGCAGCCCTCCCATCCCTTCATCCAGGACCCAACCATGCCCCCCAACCCAGCCCCCAACCCTCTCACACAGCTGGAAGAGGCGCGCAGGCGGCTTGAGGAAGAGAGGAGGAAGTCTGGAACGCTGCAGGCCAAGCAGAGGTGAGGGGACACATTCATGGAAGATCATAATTCATATAGGAAACACGGTGGCCTGATTTGTTAATGCATGAAAATAATCACATGTAATTTGCCTTTGGGTCAGTGACACTATTTTCAAAAATCAAAAGCACTTAATAAACTTTGTTTTTAGTTTCTGAATTTAAAATTAATTTTGATATTTTTGGGGGGAGCATAACATCAAAAATGTCAGCGTGAAACTTTAGACATGGACTTTGAACAAATACTAAGTCTAAAGTTTGTAAAGTGTTTTTTTTTTTTTTTTCCTGTTTAAATCTTAAATTGTTTTAGATTTGTTAAAATTAGTGCTGTCAATCGATTAAAATAACTATATTAATCATTTTTTCTGATTAATTGCAAGTTATTTTTTTAATATATTTTATAATGTAATTTCACAGTTAACTCGAAATTAATGTAGAAACAGCAAAGACAGTGTTTTAAATATTTGTTTAATGGCATCTTTTTATGAATGAAGGCCAGTATCACTGATATTAGTGCATTTACTGATGTCTTGATGAAAAAGATCCTCCCCCATATTTTAAAAATGAATTATAGACATTTAACATTAGTGTAATTGAAAGCGATCAAATTTTTAACATGAATTAGTCTTCAAAAATATGAAAACTTTACATTTAAGTGAACTTAAAGCAATCCTCACAAAATAAGTCATATTTATCTGTGCCTTTCCTACCTAACAGATAGGAAATATACAGAAATTGAATAAAGTTATCAAACAGTCTGCAATGCATAATTTATAGCCTAAATTGAATATAGATTAATCCTCATTAAAGCTACAAAATTCTTTAGTCAAGAGCAATGAGTAATTTTCTGTTTCCTTTATTGTTTGATTATCTTTAATGACAGACAGCATTGGCTGCTGTCGCTTTAAGATCTGCCACTGCTGCACTTGACACGGATCTCACACGCATCCCACTTTATCACATCTCTGTACTTTCGTTTAAGACTTTATTTAACTCATTCAAGGCTACTCTTAAAAGGATACTTGACAAAAGGACACTTTTGGCATTATTGTGTTCAATCGCAAAAGGGAACTCGATTCTGGCTGCGCATTCTCTTTTGGCGAGTTTAAATTGTTTAAAAGCATTTGCATGAATAAGAGCGTGATCATATATTGTAACGCTAGTCAAAGGATGACTAGAAAAAAAACGAATGCTGCGTTAATTGCATTAAATATTTTTAATGCGTTAAACTGGAAAAAAATTAATCGCATGCGTTAACGTTGACAGCACAACTTTGACATAAATAGACCCCTTAAATGTTTGTAAACATTGCACCGTTTCCTGGTGGGCGGGGCTTAGCTGGAGGCAAAAAGAGACGCTGGACTCTGTTGACAAGCGTAAGCTAGCATGTTTTAGGAGGGATTTATTAAACATAGATGCAGAAGAAGGTTCAGAACTGTCCGAATATGTACAGTCACTGACTCTGCGGGACCGTGACAGTTATTTTTGTAAATTAACTTAAGTTTTGGATATTTCCTAGACAACATATGAATTACTTTCGGGTGGTTCGGGGACTTTTGTCAAGTCTTATTGTCTAATGTAACCTAATGCTGGGCTAACTATGATTATGGCTAGCAATGTGGATTATTTTAAGAGACCATTCAGAGGATGGCACACACATCTATCGCTGTATGTTTGTTTAAAATTTAAGCTAGCTTGTGTGCTGAAAGTTGGCAACTTTTCACCTATAAAACAGAAACTTGCTGATTTGTACTGATAAAACCAACACACCATTACATATGCATCGATTATTTTACCTGATATGAAGTGTGCACTGCAAACACGAGTATTATTTATGATCGTCTCGATCCAGTCTGTACGCCGTATTGCATTCAACCACAATTATCTTTTTGATTTCTGTGAAGGAATGTCTGCCGGGATCTGGTAAAACTTTAGTTTTGAACCAAAAGTCCTGTTCCTTCTATTCTGGCAGCCAAAAACACAACAAGAGAGACATTTTAAAGTCAAAACCTCAAACTTTTAGCGCGCCCGCTATTAGTTCTTATTTATGTTTTGCCTCCAGCTAGGGCGGTGACGTCACAGTGACGTAGGCGATTAAGGGGTCTATATTTAAAGAAAAACACCAACTCAAACTTGCGGTTAGACCAATGTCCTGAAACAAGCAAGGAAAAACAAAACAGGAAATGTCATAGAAAGGACCCCTTTAAACCCTCATGACATGTGTCAAGGCCAGTGACAAGCCGAAGCTCACCCCGTCCGGTCATGTGGTGTGACTCCTCAACTTTCTGCCTTCCTAACTTTTTATTGAAAATAATGATAGTTAGATTTGCATGTATTCGAGGTGTAAGGAAAAAAATGTTAGGTTTCTCTTGCTGATTCCACCACTTGACATGTTTAGAGTCATTAACTATTTTTTTACTTAAAATGTTCCTTTCTATTGGATGTCTGTCAGTGACCCATCTATTACCCATAATGCACAATGCAGGGCTGCCTCCTCTTCCCCGCCCTCCTATTAGTCGACATGTTCCCGCACACATTGTGTCTGGCTGAGGTTGAATGCGTGTAATGAGGCGATGTGAGCCTGCAACCGCAGCTGGTGTGTCTAACTTGGGGTTGTTCCTCAGGTATGTGATGGAGGTGATCCAGAGGGGTCGCACCGCTGTCAGGCCCGCTCTTTTTCCCACGCTCAGTGTGGTGCCTGCCGTCTCCGACACGGAGCTCTCCGAGTCAGAGTATGTTCCTGATACTTCTTCATAGAGCGTAGCCCTTCCTTTCACCATCCCATGCTACCGATACATGCACCTGCATGTGTTTGTCAGGGCTGTGCCTTCATGTAGTTCACTAACGCTTCTGTGTGTAGCTTTTGACAGTATAATATAGACTGACCAGTCTTAGCACATAGTTCCTCGCTGATTTGATTGCAGTGAAGTGTTGCTCTGGTGTATTAACCACTGATCAGCTGTAGGAGAGCGAGGGGATGTGGATGTGCGCCTGCTGCTAATGCAGATATGCAGTTTAGTGACATCAAAGCTTTAGTGTGGATGAGATGAAAGCGGCACAACAGTGCCAATTTTTTTTTTTTTTTTTTTTTTTTCTGAGAAACATTTGTCAGACATCTGGAATTCGTTTTACTTGGCAACAGTAAACCAGTCCTCTGCTGCCCACCAGCACTCGTGCCCACTTCAAACCCAGCAGAGTACATACAAGAACCTTTCAAATACTGCTCTGCTCCAGACATAATTTCGGGACATCATATTTCTCATTTTGTTGTTATAAAAGCAAAACACACCATTTTATCTCATCTTATTATGGAATAAATGCTGTGGTTTGTTTTTCAAGTGCCTTTCGGTTCATTTGCAGGCATAAGAATATGAAGAAGCAGCCCTGTGAGAACATCACCGTGGCCTATTACTTCTGTGGAGAGCCCATCCCGTACAGGACGTCCGTCAAAGGGAGGATCGTCACACTGGGACAGTTCAAGGAGCTGCTTACCAAGAAAGGGAGCTACAGGTAAATCTTCTGCACTGTTTTTTTTTTTTTTTGTTCTTGGCATCAGTTGGTATTGGAGGACTGTCTGTAGCGTTTAGTTTAGATGATCAAGGGATAGTTCACCCAAAAATGAAGATTCTGTCATTTACTCACCCTCATGTTGTTCCAAACTTACAAAAAGGACTGAAGCTTTCAAGCTTTCAAAAATAGCAGCATAAAAGTATTATAGAACTGGTTCATACAACCTGCACATTTTATTTTTAAGTCTCTCTCTCTTTTCCTTTTTTTTAAAGTAATTAATACTTTTATTCAGCAAGGACGCATCAAATTGGTCAAAAGTGACAGGAAATATATTTATAATGTCAAAAGATTTCTTTCAAATAAATGCTGTTCTTTTGAACTTTCTATTAATCAAATCTTGAGAAAATGTATCAGTGTTGTTTCTACAACAATTTTAAGCAGCACAACTAAATCATCAAATCATCATATTAGAATGATTTCTGAAGGATCATGTGACAGTGAAGACTGGAGTAATGATGCTGAAAATTCAGCTTTGATCACAGGAATAAATGACATTTTAAAATATATTCCAATAATAAAAATAATTTTCTATAGCACCCTTAAAAGAGCTTCTCAAAGTGCTTTACAGCATAAGAAAATACAGGTTAAGTAATGGACAAAATAAATCAAACAAAAAGCCATAGGTGGATTAAAATAAACAAGAAACCAGCAATGATTACGACAATCAACAAGAAGCTAGGTTCTGGTCCCACATCCTGGGAGCAACTATAGAAAAAAGCTCTATCACCTAATGGAACATAACCATGTTTGATGGACAACCAACAAACCCTGCTGAGAAGACCAAAGACTTCAGTTTCTAAATATAAGGTGTTAAATTCAACTCTGTACTTAAAGGGTTGGTTCACCCAAAAATGAAAATTCTGTCATTAATTACTCACCCTCATGTCGCTCCTCATGCGTAAGACCTTCGTTCATCTTCAGAACACAATTTAAGATATTTTTGAAGAAATCTGATGGCTCAGTGAGTTCTGCATTGACAGCAAGATAATTAACACTTTCAATGCCCAGAAAGCTACTGAAGACATATTTAAAACAGTTCATGTGACTACAGTGGTTTAACCTTAATGTTATGAAGGGACAAGAATACTTTTTGTGCACCAAAAAATGAAAATAACAACTTTATTCAACAATATCTTGTGATGGGCGATTTCAAAACACTGCTTCATGAAGCTTCAAAGCTTTACGAATGTTTTTTCGAATCGGTGGTTCAGAGGGTGAATCAAAACTTCCATTATCAAACTTCACGCCCCCCAGTGGTGAACAACTGAAATTTTGAAACACTTATGATGTAACAAAGCCTCGTTTACTGAAATCACGCAAATTTGGCAGTTTGATACATGCTCCGAACCACTGATTCAAAACAAAAGATTTGTAAAACTTTGAAGCTTCATGAAGCAGTGTTTTGAAATCGGCCATCCCTAGATATTGTTGAATAAAGTCACTGTTTTGTTATTTTGGTGCACAAAAAGTATTCTTGTCACTTCATAACATTAATGTTGAACCACTGTAGTCACATGAACTGTTTTAAATATGTCTTCAGTAGCTTTCTGGGCACTGAAAGTGTTAATTAACTTGCTGGCAATGCAAGCCTCACTGAGCCATCGGATTTTATGAAAAATATCTTGATTTGTGTTCTGAAGATAATGAAGGTCTTGCTGGTGTGGAACAACATGAGGGTGAGTTATTAATGACTGAATTTTCATTTTTGGGTGAACTAACCCTTTAACTGGTAGCCAGTGTAGTGACTTCAAAGCGTCACTATATGACTAAAGTTACAGTACATTCAAAATTCAAAACTAGAGATTATATAAAGTATTCTTAGAAACACCAACAAGAAGCGCATTACAGTAATCAATGAGAGAGAAAACAAATATGTTAAATAACTTTTCTGCAACTGAAAGGGATAGCATGGGGTGCAATTTTGCATTATCTCTGTAATAGAAATCAGTTATGAGGGTGAGTAATTATGACGCTTTTTTTTTTTTTTTTCATATTTGAATGAACTGTTTCTTAAACTCATTTCCAATATAAAATGGCTATATATATATATATATATATAATATAATATATAATATATATATATATATAATATAATATATAATATATAATATTAGTAGTGGCCAAAGTATGACCAGTGTAGGAAAACTGACATTTTCACCCTTCATTCAAACATTATTAACAATTATAATTTAAAAACTTTAACAAATTTTGTGTGGTTGTGCTTCAAGTCAATTGTTTAATTTGTGATAACGCAATAAAACATAAATTGTGCGGACATAATTTTTGGCTAGGCTGTCATACAAAAATGATAAACGCATGCAAAAACGAGAGAACCAACCAAATATTAACCGATAGTTGTCGTCAATGTATGATTTTCCTGTTAACATTGTTTTTTTTTTTTGTTTTTTTTTTTTGTATAGTAAAATAAAATGTTAACCCTTTACAATAAGGTCTCATTTGTTAACATTAATGTATTAACTAACATGAACTAACCATAAGCAATACATTTGAGTATTTATTAATCTTTGTTAATGTTAGTGAATAAAAATACAGCAGTTCATTGTTAGTTCATTCAGTGCATTAAATAATGTTAACAAATACAGCTTTTGATTTTAGTTGTGTTTTAGTAAAAGTTGACATTAACAAAGATTAATAAATGTCGTAGAAGTGCAGTTCGTTATTAGTTCATGGTAACTAATGTAGTTAACTAATGAAACCTTGTTTAAGATATATAAAATATTTTCCTCATGTTGATGGCTTAATCAGTCTTGTTGGGTCCTAAACAAATCCCCCCTCTGGATATCACTTTTATCCACTACTGTTATACAATGATGTATACTTTGAGATATATATGTATATATGGTCTTCAGTGACCATAGTTAACCATCACTATCTCTCACCACACCTCAGGTATTATTTCAAGAAAGTGAGTGACGAGTTCGACTGCGGAGTGGTGTTCGAGGAGGTACGTGAAGACGACGCCATCCTGCCCATCTTCGAGGAGAAGATCATCGGGAAAGTCGAGAAGATCGACTGAGACTGGGAGGAAGGGAGAAGAGGAGAGAGGGAATCTGGCTGCAGAGTAGCAGCAGCAGCAGCAGCATGTGGAAAAGGAGAGGGAGCGGCGAGCAGGTGCTGAGATTGGTACAGCATACGTGGACGTGCGGGAGAGCGAGAGGTGCAGAACAGGGAAGGTTGCTGTGGAAAGTACACTATTTACTCCGAGGCTTCTACCTCTGCACAATGACTTTTAAAGTCAAGTCAAACAGCTGCTCAGTGCTCAAAATCACTGCGTTGTGCACGGAGAGCCCTTGGACTCACAGAGACGAAAGCGTGAGGCAGCGTCCTCTCACTTTTGCTATATTTCTAACTCTGAAAAATGTAATGTAGCAATGTAAAGTTAGCCTAGAAAAAAGTACTATGAGAATATGTTTACTAAAGCTGCATATTTTTGATATGACGTATCAGAAGGAACATATCCTTTCTAATTTAACAACTCTTGTAATTTTATATGTACTGGTACCAGATATGTACAGACTGTCTGTTTAAAAGGAAAAAGAGAAAGTTTTATATCTATTTAAATATTTAAAAAAAGGAAAAAAAAGAGAAATCGGTTTAACCCATATCAAAGCTGCGGCATCAACCTGACCCGAAACGGTGGTAGTTTTCACAAAGCTGCGGTTACGGAGGAGCGGAAATCATAACCCACGCTTTACCAAGTGCTTTTAACTCATAAAACCGGTTTGTAGTCAGTCCACATCGGAGAGGGGGGAGTCAGCCGGCGCTGCACTTTTTTCACTGCATTATGCATTGATGTCAAAGGAGAATCGCTTCGAGCGAAAGTCCTATACGACGATGCCTTCACGTTGCTCTGTGTCTTTCGGTGATGTCATGACATGCATAATGCATAATCCCTCCCCTCTTCACGCACAGCATGATATGAGGGCAAAGGATGAATGTCCCGACATTTTTGAGTGGAACAACTATAGGTCTGTAGTTTATATCCAAAATCTGTAAGGTTGCTTTCCAGGTGCTCGCGTGTGTAAAGATCCACAGCGGCGCTGACTGACGCCTGTTTGTGAGCAGGAGAATGTGAGACTTTTGGAAGAGGACACCACGTTCCGGTCGTCCTGGGGTCCATCGTCTACCGAGTGCCATTGGACAATATAATGATCATGTTTACACTTACCTTAATGTATTACAGAACAAGAAACAGATAGAGAATTGTAGCCTTTTAGTTTAACACGGCTAAATGTGGTGCCTGGCCAGAATGGTTTTAAAAAATGTAGTTTTAGCCTAACGTGGTCTGCCTTGTTGAGATCATGAAACACCAAAGAGAACAATCTATCACAGGAGCTGATTTAAAATCCATTTGCGTTGTTTCAGCAACAAAAATGAAGCTCCTCCAGAGAGTTTTCAGGCTGTGTGTTGTAACGAAACACTGAGAGGTGTACCAGCCGCTAGGGAAGGCCTGGCGAGACCAAGCCAGACGTGGTGCTGTAACGTTAGAACGCTTTTTTGTTCTTCTAGCATCCCATCTTAATGCTAGTTTTTAAATTTTAAATTCCCGGTGTAGATTTAAGTTGCCATTGTCGTCAATGTTTTTTCATGTTTTTTTTTTTTCTTTTTTCCTCCATTCAATTATTTTAGTTCTCCATCCACTTGAACAGTATGGGTACTTGATGCAAAATATGGAACATTTCTCATGTTTGTTTTTGACTCATTTTAATTACGGTGTAATTATCAACTGGGATGTAAAGAGTTAACTACTGTGTATAGCCTGGATGTGAGCTCCTCTCACTGAATGATGGATGACCTGTACATAGACATCACAGAGTGCCTTTCTGACCATTCTCATCTCTGATCCACTGTCTGCTCTCCTCACTCCATGTGTCCAGTACCAGGGACTTGCATTATGTTTTTAAGTTTCTTAAGAACTTTTTTGTTGTTGTTAGTTTCCTATGCGAAGAGCATCAACACACTTTAAGTCTTTCTATGTAAATATGTACATTTTTTTTTTTTTTAATGTGTCTTCAACTACAACCAGCAACCCAATTTGGATATTTAGTGCCCTGGTTCTGCTTAAGTGTGCCGAGTTGTACAGTTATCATTTTATGGTACTTTGGACAATAAAGATATGTAATAAAAGAATTGTGTAGTTCTCTTGTTCATTTTTGTACGAATTTCGGTATAAATTATATATTTATACGTGTTTGTAATTATTTGGGTTGTTTTCTCCATGCTTGTTGACTTTCTGCAATAATTTGAAGTTTATTACTTCCTAATTTTGTTTGACAAAGATTAAACAGATGATGGCGCTCTTGTTTCCTAGCAACAGTTCCCTGAGCTTTGCCAGTATCTCATTGCAGCCGATGGCTAAGGTGCCACAAAAACACTGAATTATGACACATTATATAAAAGAAACTATTAAAAACATCTAAAATCTGCAATAGTGGGGGGATGAGATAAATTAACATCAATTATTGACACTTTGAATTAATAAAATAAGCGTTCAAGACTTTTTGTCTTAGCCCGCTTCACACCGGTACGTTTATAGGCTAATAAGGATTTATAATTTGAGCAGTCGGGTCGGATTTCGCGGGAAATGTCAGTTTCCGTCAAAACTGTAATAAAAGAAAAAGCCATGTGCGGTGTGTCAGTTCTGACAGCATACCCCCAACTGAGAAACATTATTAACACAATGAAAAAGGTCAACCATCTCCGTTGCTAAAAGAAAGAAAGAGCTTAAAAGCAAATTGGACAATTGACAGCCCGTAGTACAACTCGTATCAATACTGGACTGCATTTCAGAGATGGTGACAACTCCGGGACTCCAGAGGATTTGAAACCGACCCAGAGATGGCGTTATTCGCTCAGATAAAATGATCGCCTACTAGCACGCTAAGCCAGACAATGTTCCTCCGCGAGTGACTTGCTGTTTCAGAATATATTAGGTGGAATGAGGACTGTGTGTGGCGATACCAAAGCAAGCATTCATGCATATTTCTTGTGGCTTTATAGACTAGCAAAACACTTCCATAAAGTACCTCAAAGTAGGCTAATAATCTGTCTACAAATAATTAAAATAACAAAACGTCAACATCCAGGGCAGGAAGTCAAGACACTATATTAATCACATCGACAAATTTGTCATTGAGCTTGTAAGAGCCTAACATTACTGAGAAGACAATATTTTTTTACTAATATTATGTAGGCTATTGGATGATATAGCTATAAATTACAAGTTTCCAGTAATAAATTACAAGTTAGTAATGTTTTTTTTCTAAGGCACATTTATAAAAACTACTTAAATATCCTTATTGAACTAATCCTGGCTTAATATAAACCCTGTCTGTGAAACCAGACCCTATAGTTTTGTAGTCAAGACCAAGCACTCCTCAAATTCATCTGAAAGATCCACATTTAACGCCTATTAAACATTTTTTTTTTTTTTTTTTTTTAAACAAACAAAAAAAAATTATAGAAAGATGTGTTTTCTTGGGCTGTCAATGCTTTTTCTCATGCCACCCCGCACAGCTTTAAAGGGTTCACCCAAAAATAAAATAACTTCTGTCATTAATTACTCACGCTCATGTCGTTCCACACCCGTAAGACCTTCGTTCATCTTTAGAACACAAATTAAGATGTTTTTGATGAAATCCAAGGGTTCTGAAGCACACATAGGCAGCAGTCTTTTGAGTATTTTCGTCACTTCATAAAGTTTGAACTATTGTAGTCACATGGACTATTTTAACAATGTTTTTAATACTTTTCTGGACCTCAAAAGGTGTAATGACGTTGCTGCCTTCAGTGTGTGCTTCAGAAACCCTTGGATTTCATCAAATAAAAATATCTTAATTTGTGTTCTGAAAATAAACGAAGACATGAGGGTGAGTACTTGACAGAAATTTCATTTTTGGGTGAACTAACCCTTTAATGTTAATTTTTGTCTACTTTAACTTCAAATTCAGCATGAAATGGAAGTTGCAATAGTCTTTTCTTTCCCTACTGTGGTGTATATCAGTGTAAATCATTTTTTCTGAACAAGAAAACAGGATGGGACTTGATTTTGTCCATGAGGAATTGATTGGATGGTTGTAGTTTGCTATTGGTCGATCTCAGTGACAGTTTGTCCCACACTTGCACCGATGAACATCATCAGAGAAGAAAAGAGATGTCACTGCGAGAGGGAGAAATTGTTCTGATTAAAGATTACGAGCACACATGAATTAAACAAAAAATAAATATGTGCATGGATAAATAATTTTTTATAAATACTGCAATAGCCTATTCCAAAAACAGAATTGTCCATTTTGATTTCATGGTGACTTAAAAACAAAACAACCCTATTTTGTCTTTGATGTATGTGAATGTAAGTAGTAGGAACAGTCTTTGTGGACATCCAGTAGGTCCAGGCGCTGTAGGGACTCTGAGTGCTTTGACGGGAGGCTTTCTTTTGTAGACGGCACTTCTGAGACTTAATGGGTTTTTAAAGAGGTCCTTGGGAAAAACAGCCACAAAAATGCATAGCTTGATGTGACTCTTTTTGACTTGAGCATGTCATAATTGCTATAGCATGAGAAAAATGATTTGATTGGTTGCTGCTTCCATTGAAAAGGAACAAAAATGCATATTTAATTTAATGATTGGGCCCTAACATATGTTGAAGTCTTTGCTTCTTTGAAAGGCTGCGGGTGCTGCTACGTTACATGTTTTCTTCAGTACCTTGAGGATGCTAGTTGATTAAGGTCACTCTCCCGTATTGGACTTGCAATTAATTCTGGAACACTGTGCTGAGCTCAGGTTACGAAAACTGAGCTGCTTAATTGAAAAGGAAAGATCATTAGGGTGTTCTGCCGCAGTGTCCTAGAAGGACCGAATAAAAACAAAAAGACTTTCATTAGCAGGTGGTACATCTCCAGGATATACATATGCACAGTGTTTTTCTCAACTGGCCCCTGTGCCCTCTGTGATCAAAGCTGTTGGGTAAATGTTTGATGTATGGCCCTCACTCATCAAATACGGATCTGACGCTGCGGTTCACACTTCTGATTAAAGCTGGATCGGATCAGACCACCTGCACCTCTTCCAGTCTCACCGGGCCTGTCTCGGCTTCATCAGTAAGGATGACTCCTGCCCACTGTGGCAGGTATAATGTGTTTTTGGGTCAGTTGCTCTTATGAGAAGCTCTCTTGGCTCCCTGCGGTTATGTGTGAGAAACTGATTTTGTCATGCTGTATGAGTTGTGCTCAGTGTGCCCATTTTGTGAAAACCTCCACTATCAAAATCAGTTTTCACATTTGAGCAAACAAAGCTCAGGAGGTAAACAAAGTAGGAAACTAGAATGCACAATATAGCGAAAACATGTCTGGATAAAGTTCTGCAAGCAGTATTTGCTCAAATTAACATTTCCTTCCTGGATCAAAGTATTATTATTATTATTATTATTATTGTAAATATTACATCAAACTATTGAACTTTAGTGTATCTTCATTATTTTTTAACTAGAAATAATAAAGATACACTACATTTCAAAAGTTTGTGGTTAATAAGATCATTTTAAAAGAGAAATTAATACTTTTATTCAGCAAGGAAACATTAAGTTGAGCAAATGTGACAGTAAAGACATTTATAATATTATAAAAAGATTTCTGTGTTATATAAATGCTGTTCTTTTGAACTTTATATACGTCAATAAATACTGAAAAATAATATTTTTTACAGTTACCACAAAAATATTAAGCAGCACAACTTTTTTCAACATTAATAATAAAAATAAATGTTTTTTGAGCAGCAAATCATCATATTAGAATGATTTCTGAAGGATCATGTGACACTGAAGACTGGAATAATGATGCTGAAAATTCAACTTTGATCACAGGAATAAATTACATTTTAAAATAGTTATTATTTTAAATTTGAATAATATTTTTAACAATATTTTTAAATAATAATTCACAATATTGCTGTTTTTATTGTATGTTTTATCAAATCAAATTTTAAAAAAGGAAAAAAAAAAATTTAAAACGTACCGATCCCAAACTTTTGAATGGTACACTCTGTTTATCTGCAAATGAATTAATAATATTTAATTATCATTAGGCTATTTGCCATAATATTACAGTAATCTAACGATATATATTAACATGGCTACAAGTAAAATGCCATAGACGTAAGCAAATCGTTCAATCAGTTTTATGAACTGATTGATTGAGGAAATTAACTCTAATATGCCTAAGTGTTTTAACGCTCTCATACTCACAAAAAGGAACTCCACAATTAGAATGTATATTAAAATAATTGAAAAATTATGTTGCATTTTATATCACCAGAAAAATCTTAATGGATATTTGACCCTATATCACCCTGGTCTATGCAGAATAGACTGAATAAACAAAAGGGCTATTTAAAACAAATGTCAAGTTCATAGAAATAAATTTGGGACATGTAATAATACTTTTAAGACTTTTTCTTCAGATATTACATCCATAAAATATTTAGCACACAATGTACAATATGACCATAATAGTCTAAAAATAGCAGAACAAATTGAGTATCCGTGTTCCAATCAAACTTCTTCTTTTTTTTTTTTTAAATCCCTAAATCTTTCTGGGTATAATCCTGAGGAATAAAGCTGGCTCTCAGAACACAGTGTTGAGACTGGCCTAACATCAGTGGATCCTGCAGTCTCCATGGTTACCGCAGCACTGAAATGCATCTAGGTTTCTAATATCATCAATGATGAAAGTGCAAAATTGAATATTTAGGACAACACCCCAGAAAAAAAAAAAAAAAACTTCAGATGGATACATGATTGTAGTTCCCATTTACATTTAGAATATGTGAAAATTAGTCAGCATGGTTTAGCAACACTGATGTTTACACACAGCAAAACTCTGCTGTGGATTATATAAACACTGGCAGTTTTAATTTAACACTTTTTCTGTGTAAGATCACACCAATAGCAGAATGCTTTCCTGGCTGAGAGAAGCCTGATGGACCTCCTATGATGGCTGAGAAAAAAATAAAAAATAATTTTAAATGTTAAAATGGACACACAGTGCCTTCCACAAATATTGGCACCCTTATAGATATGAGCAAAGGCGACTGTAAAAATAAATCTGCATTGTTTATCCTTTTGATCTTTCATTAAAAAAATTTACAAAATTCTAACCTTTCATCGAAGTAAAAGAATTGTAAGTGAGGGGAAACTCACATTATGAAATAAATGTTTTTCTGCAATACACCTTGGCCACAATTATTGGCACTCCTAAAATGTTTTATCAGAAAGTATATTCCCATTCATTTTTTAGCACACCGGGGTGATCATGAACATGAAATTGTCCAGCCAGGACTTCCTGTTCCACAGGAGTATAAACATGAGGAAACACAAAGGCCAAATTCCCTTAATCATTCATCACAATGAGAAAAAACAAAGAATATAGTTCTGATGTGCAGCAAAAGATTGTTGAGCTTCACAAAATAGAAAGTGGCTGTAAGAAAAAAGCTAACACATTGAAAATCCCCATTTCCACTATCAGGGCAATAATTAAGAAGTTCCAATCAACTAAAGATGTTACAAATCTGCCTGGAAGAGGACGTGTGTCTAAATCGTCCTAATGCACGGTGAGGAGGAAAGTTTGAGTGGCCAAAGACTCTCCAAGGATCACAGCTGGAGAATTGCAGAGATTAGTTGAGTCTCGAGTCTCAGAAAGCCTAAAAAATGATCAAACAGCACCTACATCACCACAAGTTGTCGGGAGGGTTTCAAGAAAAATCCTCTGCTCTCATCCAGAAACAATCTCCAGCATATTCAGTTGTCAGACACGACTGGAACTTCAGACGGGACGACTTCTATGGTCAGATGAAACTAAAAAAAGAGCTTTTTGGCAGCAAACCCACCAGATGGATTTGGCGCATACATGGATAAAAAGTGCCCCATGCCCACGGTTAAATATACTGCTGGATCTTTAATGTTGTGGGCCTATTTTTGTGCTGGAGGTCCTGAACATCTTGTTCAGATACATGGCATCATGGATTCTATGAAATACCAACAGATAAAAAAAATCAAACCCTGGCCGCTTCTGCTAGAAATCCAATAATGGGCCGTGGTTGGAGCTTCCATCAGGACAATGATCCAAAACAAACATCAAAACCAGCACAAAAATGTGTCAATGAGCACAAAATGAAGCTTCTGCCATGGTCCCCTGACCTGAACCCTAAAGAAAATGAGTGAAGTGAACTGAAGAGAAGAAGCACCAACATGGAGCTGGGAATCTGAAGCTTCTGGAGAGATTCTGCATGAAGGAATGGTCTCTGATCTCATCAGGTGTTCTCCAAACTCATCAGGCATTATAGGAGAAAACTCAGAGCTGTTACCTTGGCAAAATGAGGTTGCAATAATTGTGGCCAATGTGTTTTGGAGAAAAACATTTATTTCATAATGTAAATTTCCCCCCGCTTTCAATTATTTTCCTTCAATGAAAGGTTAGAATTTTGTGAAATTTTTGAATGAAAGATCAAAAGGATAAACAATGCAGATTTATTTTCATAGCCACCTTTGCTCATATTTACTAGTGTGCCAATATTTGTGGAGGGCACTGTACTTCCCATACATACTGCTGTCCAAAACTTTTTAAAATTTAAAACCACATTTATAGTTCATTCATTAGCGGATTTAAAATCGAAGGCTATAATTGAGATGAATAAGTGATGAATTTAATTATTTTTAAGAGAAAGTCTAAACGCGTTGCAATAGCAGATTAGCCAATTGAGCCAGATTGAGATCTGGGGAATATGGAGGTCAAGTCAACACCTCATACTCGTTGTTGTGCTCCTCAAATCATTCCTGAACCATTTTTGCTTTGTGGCACATTATCCTGCTGAAAGAGGCCACAGACACCAGGGAATACCATTTCTATGAAAGGGTGTACACGGTCTGCAACATTGCTTAGGTAGGTGGTACGTGTCAAAGTAACATCCACATGGATGGCAGGACCCAAGGTTTCCCAGCAGAACATTGCCCAAAGCATCACACTGCCTCCGCCGGCTTGCCTTCTTCCCATAATGCATCCTGGTGCCATGTGTTCCCAGGTAAGTGACGCACACGGCCATCCACATGATGTACAAGAAAACATGATTCATCAGACCAGGTCACCTTCTTCCATTGCTCCGTGGTCCAGTTCTGATGCTCACGTGGCACTTTCGGCGGTGGACAGGAGTCAGCATGGGCATCCTGACTGATCTGCAGCTATTCAGCAACATACGCAACAAACTGTGATGCACTGTGTATTCTGACACCTTTCTATCAGAACCAGCATTAACTTCTTCAGCAATTTGAGCTACAGTAGCTCGTCTGTTGGATCGGACCACATGAGCCAGCCTTCACTCCCCACGTGCATCAATGAGCCTTGTACGCCCATGACCCTGACACAGGTTCACTTTTGGACCACTTTTAATAGACACTGACCACTGCAGACCGGGAACACCCCACAAGAGCTGCAGTTTTGGAGATGCTCTGACAGTCGTCTAGCCATCACAATTTGGCCCTCATCAAACTCACTCAAATCCTTATGCTTGCCCATTTTTCCTGCTTCTAACACATCAACTTTGAGAAAAAAAGTTCACTTGCTGCCTAATATATCCCACTCACTAACAGGTGCCGTGATGAAGAGATAATCAGTGTTATTCACTTCACCTGTCAGTGCTCATAATGTTATGCCTGATCGGTGTGTATATATTTTGAACAAGTTTGTGTTCAATAGTCTATTATTATCATCACATGGGTAAGATGTTATTTTGTTATATGTAGGTCTACAATACTTACTTTTGGAGGGTTATGTGATCACTAGCGTTTAAATGTTGAAAGCTTTTGTGAGCGCTGAATTCTGAATAAAATGATCCCACTTTTGCACTGTTAACCTTACTCAGAATGGGTTCAATCTTCAGCGGCAGGATTGCTATTTTCTTGTTTTTCACCCATATGGCACATTGTCAGTTGCTCTGTACTGCATTTGCACTCAGCCTAGAAACTGCTCTGGCCCATTTTCTGCAGCTGCAGTGACTGATTGCTTTAAATGTAACGTTAAGATAATTCAGCGCAAGTATGAAAGCATCAGAACTGTTCAGAGAAATGTTCAGACACCTGTGGGGGACCACTGCTCTTTTGCTTTGAATATGATGTCTTAAATGCTGTACAAAACGATTAGCATAAATTTAGCTTCCAGTGACAGGCAGTGTTCGTACACATAGATATATATTGAATGCAGAGACTACTGAAAATATTATCTCTAAATATAAGGGAAATGATTAGGATGTGATCAAAAGAATGAGCAGGACTATCATTTGTCTTCAAAGGAAAATCACTTGGGTTTCAATCAAAAGATATGCAGGACATTTCTCTCCTGCTGCAGGAATCAAAGATGTGTGCAAGCAATTAATTTCTTCTGACCGTAACAACACAAAAATATCCAACATGTTATTTGTTGTGTTCTATAAAATAATTCTCTGTTTTATAATTATATAAAAACTATTTTTAAATGGTTTGAAATTGAAAACACCACACTGATCACACTAAAAAAAAGAAAGAAGAAATTTCTATAATGATTTATTCACCCTCATATCATTTCAAATTTTATGAATTTCTTCTGTAGAAAAATGTATTTAGGTCCAATGTTAAACCCCAATGTTATTTTAAAATATGTGTTTAATGAGTGTTTAATGAATTGGTTGAGTAAATGATTCAAGACTCATTCATAAATTTAACCACTTGTTTCCTTCCTGAATTAATGGGTTTTCGAATGAATTGGTTGAATGAATGATTCAATGACTCACTCATAAAACAGACTTATAGTCTGTCTGGAGCGACCAAAACAAATCACCAGAGTGATAGAAACAATAAAAAGTCCCAGTGCTGTTGGATTGTACATAACATGTCTCTCAGATGTTGATCAGTGCTTGCCTTTAACAATAAGTTTTCTTCAGCCATTTTATGAGAGATAAAACTAGATTTTTTGAGATTAGGGTTGAGATTGGGCTTAGGTGTTGGTAGTTATTATTATGTATGCCTGATATGCACTTAAAATCTGCACCAAAATTGGAATAAATTGAAATATTGTGTTATTTAACATGCAAAAATAATAATCCAAAACACAGTAAATGTACAGCATTGTTTAAAAATGTTGCGTAACTTTGTCACTCTGTTTTTTTAAGGTCTAATCAGTTTGTTCTGCTCATTCAAAATCAAGGTTATTTATTAATTAATGTTAGCAAATGAATCAACAGAGGAGATGTGTGAGTCCTCTTGAGTGGCAAAGTATTTGCTTCTGCTAAACCTCACTGCATTTCTCTACCGATGAGTTATCTGATCTAAATGAATCAGCTCATTTGTATTTAAATGTGAAAGGACAGGCTTCTAATCACAACCATGCCTTACACTACTGATTGCAGATAGGAATCATTCCCAATTTGGATTTTCAGCCTTTTAAAAATCACCTGGTTTTTAATGAGATGCTTTTGACATGTTAATGCCACATTAAAATTTTGTCAAAATCTGCCACAAGGAGGTGCTATAATAATTACATTTACGTTTTTGCCAATGGCTGTGTATCAGTAAATACACACCAAATTCTTATTTCTTATAAACCCCTGTGTCAAGCACTACAAATGTTTTATCAACATGTATAAAATTTTGTCAATGAATATTATTTTCAAAAAAAAAAAAAGTTATATATATATATAACTATTTTTTTTACTCATCTGATTGGCACAAAATACACAAATGCTAGCACATAAATTATGATTCATTTAATTGTTGTGGACACCTGATATACTTTTGAGTGTGAACCCTAATGACAAACCTTCTGAATGCAGTGAATAGTTTTTAAATATCTCAAATCTGTTGATTAATTGTATTTATTTTGAAGTGTGAGAGACGGCAGATGATAGTAGATGTCTTTGTAGGCAGATTTCTTCACGAGCACACCGCACCCAAAGTCAATCAATTTGACCTTCATGGTGTCCTGGTTCACCAGCAGGTTCTTTGGGTCGATGACACGATGGAAGACCCTTCGCTCACACATGTTAGCGGCGTGAATCACCTGCCACATAACGTGTCGTGCTGTGCTCTTGTCGAGGCTTCCTCCGTGGAGCTCGACGAAACTCAACAAGTCCATGCAAGGCAAGGGCTGCTTCCGTGACCATGATGTAGTGGTCAATGTTGTCCTGTCAGTCCAGCAGTTTAACTATCTGAGGAACGTTGGGGCCCGGCTAAAAGAAAGAAAATATGATGAATAGATAGAGGTTGTTCACAATAAGGACTTAGTCCACAAAATAGTTTGCCTATTGAAAAATCATTTCTATAACTGATTAACATGAATATGAGATGTTATAAAATGAAAACAGTGTCTGAGAATTAATAACAGAAAGAGTTCAGCCTACTCACCACTTTGATACAGCATATGGCATGTTTGGCCACTTCACTGAAAACTTCACAGCCACCTGGACAACAAAACAACACATTAACAATTAGCATGTGCACAGAGGTCAGTCGTCTCATGCCAGTCAGGAATCCTGAACAGATAAGAAAGGTTTTCTAGGTTTAAAAAAAATAAAAAAATACTTGCATCGTCACTTCAAACACAAAGCCAAATCTTCCTTCAGCCATCTTTTGGCCAATTATACAGGTGCTGGTCATATAATTAGAATATCGTGAAAAGTTCATTTTTTATTGTAATTTTTTTTTTTTTTTTTTTAAAGGAACTTTCTTTTATACTAGATTCCCTACATGTAAAGTAAAAAAAATTCAATTTTTTTTTTTATTTGTTGATTAGGGCGTACAGCTAATGAAAGTCTAAAATCCAGTATCTCAAAATATTAGAATATTTACATTTGAGTTTCATTAAATGACCATCCCTACAGTATAAATTCCGGGTATCTCTTGTTCTTTCAAACTACACTAATGGGGAAGACTGCTGACATGGCAATGGTCCAGGAGACAATCATTGACACCCTCCACAAAGAGAGTAAGTCACATATGGTCATTATTGAATGTGGTGGCTGTTTACAGAGTGATGTATCAAAGCATATTAAATGCAAATTTGACTAGAAGGAAGAAATTGGGTAGGCAAAGGTGCACAAGCAACAGGGATGACCACAAGCTTGAGAATACTTTCAAGTAAAGCCGATTCAAACTCTTGGGAGAGCTTCACAATGAGTCGAATGAAGCTGGAGTCAGCGCATCAAGAGTCACCACACTCAGACATCTTCAGGAAAAGGACTACCAAGCCACTTCTGAAACAGAAAAAACGTCAGAAGCATCTTACCTGGGCTAAGGAGAAAAAGAACTGGACAGTGAACAGTGGTCGAAAGTCCTCTTTTCATATAAAAGTAAATTTTGCATTTCATGTTGAAGTCATGGTCCCAGAGTCTGAAGGAAGACTGGAGAGGCACAGAATCCAAGCTGCTTGAAGTCTAGTGTGAAGTTTCTGAAGTTAGTAATGATTTGGGGGGCCGTGACATCTGCTGGTGTTGGTCCATTGTGTTTTATAAAATGCAAAGTCAATGCAGTCCTCTTCCAGGAGATTTTGGAGCACTTTATTCTTCCATCTGCTGACAAGCTTTATGGAGATGCTGATTTCCTTTTCCAGCAGGACTTTAGCACCTGTCCACAGTGCAAAAACCACTTCCAAGATATTTCTGTGTTTTATTGGCCAGCCAACATGCCTGACCTGAATCTATGGGATATTTTCAAGAGAAAGATGAGAAACAGTCGATCCAACAATATACAGATGATCTGAAGGCTCATTAGTGCCTCAGCAGTGCCACAGGCTGATCACTTCCATGCCACACTTCACTGATGCTGTAATTCATTTGCTGTAATATGTGCTGCCGACCAAGTATTGAGTGTACAAATGAACATACTTTAAAAAACTTGAACTTTTCTGTTTTGAAAATCCATTTTTTGATTGATCTTAGGAAATATTCTAATATTTTGAGATACTGGATTTTGGACTTTCATGAGCTGTACGCTCTAATCATCAAAATTAAAAAAAAAAAAAAAAAAAACTTTTGAAATGTTTTACTTTACATGTAGGGAATCTAGAATATATGAAAGTTTCATTTTTAAAAATAATTAAAAATAAAATTATAATAATTATAATTTTAATTATATGACCAGCACCTGTATAATGGCTGCAAATGTCTATTAAAAGATAAACAAAGTATGTATGTATAAAATATTATCCTATATTTATTTCACATTTTATAACTTTTTCTACTAGGCTACTCGTGGATTCTTACCCTTGTCCAGGACATCCTGCTATAGCTGTTTCTCAGCAGCAGGGGGGACTTCAGAAGTAACTCTTAAAATAAATCAAATATTGCATTATCAAATTAGAGAGGTTGTTTATTTAAGGGCATTTTTGACTTACCGAATAAGCCATTAATCACTACTTGTATCATATTGACGTTCATGTTTTTTATTTTTTCATGTGATTGATAAGTTTCTGATACACTCCAGCCTCACTCTTGAAGTCCTTCTTAGCCTGAACCAGGTCATATTTGGCAGCCCTGCTTCAAGGGAAGTGAAGACCAAGCCACTTCCAGAAGCTCTTATTGCTCTTTTTCTCCTCTCTCTCTCCATCAATCTCTTCAGCACCAAAAGGCGTCTCATCAAGCCAATGGCGATGAGGATGTTTCTCCGTCGTGTTGGTGGTGTATAGTTGTGCAGGTTCGTGTACACACTCCATATCATATATTTATTCGTGCATCAAAAATCAGATGTGTGTCCATATCGTAGCTCTTAAAGAGACAGCAGCCTAATATACCCGCTGCTACTGTTAATCAATCAACAAAATAAAAGAAGAAAATCACTCACTGCTCGACTGAATTACTAGTAGCTTTAACTAATGTAAATGCAGTTTGTACTTTGAAGCCTATTCAGTGTTTTATTTTCATTAGGCTATTACATTTCTGTAATTGGCCTACTTTAATGCTACTGTTAGACTTATTGTACCTGAAAAACATAAAGCCCTGTTTATTATGTTATTTATAAATACAATATTACTCTATTCTATTATTGTATTTGTCCAAGCATTTGTTATTTGCAGCTCTGTGGCACTACAATACGCAAATCTGAACCTAAATCAGTTGCTAGCATCAAAATTCTTATTTTCTTCAAATCCTTGCATCAAGTACTACAAAATATAGCCTATATCTTGTTTTATTTTTGTATATGAAGTGTATAGGCTACTCAAATGTGAATGACAGATAAATAGCTGCAATACCAATGTTGTCCACAACACACCAAGCCGACTAGAGGCTGTCAGGCAGTTTTTGTTTGTCGGCCGACCAAGTTTTCTCAGTGTGTTCCGCACCGTCGACTGAAGTTGGTCTTCATCGGCTTTTTTCGGCCGATTCGACATGTTGAATCGGAGCTCGTCGGTCCGTCGGGCCATCTGATCATTCTGATTGGCTGTTCAGCTACTGCCACCTGCTGGTTTGGAAAGGCATTTCTTCTTACGCGGGAGCAGAACGGACGTGCTACTTGGCCAACCCCGCAGTTTGCTTTCGTCGCCACTAGTTAATCTGTGTCGGCTTGGTGTGTTCCAGGTCGTTCCATTTGAACGGCTGTTTTTTGATTTTATTTTTTAAATTATGTCTTTTTGAAAGCTGTTTCATCAAACCCTAACTATCAGTGGAAGCTGACTTTGCCATAAAAACACATACTGTGAGCCATTGGTGCTTGGACCCTGATGATTGCCATTGGTGGCTGTGTTTTTATATTTAAATTTGTAATGTGCACTATCATGACCTTTCGCTGACCCTCTTTGACCTGTATAATTTCTCCACAAATGAAGGAGCCTGTACTCTTGACCTGAATCACCACTGATTGCTAATTATTTCCTGCTCAGAAATGAGTGTCTTTGACACTCTCCATCAGCTAGCACCAATTCAGATACTTGTATCATGCTTTTCAGATATAAATCAAGATGAGATATACAGATATATATTGTGAAAATCCCTTTTTAGTTGTCTGTCCTGTCTGTTGCCTGCTTTTGTTGGCTACAAAACAATTTAATAACCTTTTAAAAAAAGTGTGCTTTTCAGCCCTAAATCAATAGTACTATAACCTGCACTATTCATGCACATTGTTCTTTCTATGCAAATGCCAGAAATTTCTTTTCTGTCTGAATTATTAAATAATCCCTGCTCATTAATTCATTTGGGAAATTATGTGTTAATTATGCAGCCGGGGTGCACCACATCAAGAACTGGGTCTTATTATATGCATAACCGTGCTAATGACTGAATCTCTGATTGATTAACAAGACGAGGCTACTGAACTGTAATAATAGAGTAATTCTGTTTGGTTCATGCTTTACTTTTCATGGATCAGCTCTCTGTTGTGCATATAACAAGCCTAAAATCAATCACATCTTCCTTTGTCGTTCAGCAAAGGACCAGCAGTGATGTTGTGAATTGATTAGCTAGTCTACGCATTAGGAAAAATACATCCATTTTAGTGCTTTTGCAGCATTGATGCTGCTCTTGTCTCATTGCAGGGGAGTCAGGGAAGGTTTCTGATTCATGCAAGGCCACTAACGCAGTGTAGAAGGGATCAATGATATAAGCACATGGAGAACTCATGCTCTCAGCTGCTAGGAGACCACAGAATACGGTGAAAGACAAGCATAACATTTCCTCAAGTAATGTTTTAAATACTAATACATCAGACCAGTCTTTCTGCTCGAAATAATTGTGGTGAGATGTCATGTTTTCGCTTGGAGAACTACAGAGAATTAATTATGGAAAATACAAGTGCCTGGATCAATGATTTACGTAACAGAGCCTACATCCCATGGGGGCTATTAGAGCTTCTCAATCTTTTGCACAGACTAATTATTGAAAAATAAATGTAAATGGAACAATTTATTCTTTTGGAGCTCCTGCAACATCCTTGCACAACACAAGTGTACCAAATACTCTGCGGTAAATGTGCTTTTTATGCCCATTAGGGGAAAAATAAACAAACCATAAAACCATAAATTGATGCATTTATACATCATATGAAAGCTGAAATAAGCTTTCCATTGATGTATGGTTTGTTAGGATAAGACAATATTTGGCCGAGATACAAATATTTGAAAATCTGGAATCTGAGGGGTGCAAAACAATCAAAATCACCTTCCAAATGAAGTCCTTAGCAACGCATATTACTTACAAAAATACATTTTTGATTTATTTAAGGTAGGAAATTTACAAAATATCTTCATGGAACATGATCTTTACTTAACCCATTTTAGCCCACCGCCCTTCCTGTCACATGAGGCTGTCAACTTCCTACCCCTACTTCCAGGAAAGGCAAAGACAAACTCTCCCAAAGAAATGTAATTTTCATGTTACTCATAAATATTTTTTGTTGACATATATATATTATATATATATATATATATATATACACTCTAAAAAATGTTTGGTCAAAAACAACCCAAGTTGGGTTGAAAATGGACAAACCCAGCAATTGGGTTGTTTTAACCCAGTGGTTGGGTTAAATGTTTGCCCAACCTGCTGGGTAGTTTAATTTAACCCAACTCCTGATTAAATATGACTATATGGCTGGCTTAAAATGAACCCAAAATAGGTGAGAAATTAAAAATCAGACACATAATTACTAGAGGCAACAATAATAATCAAAAGGTGTACATTTATTAATAAGCAATTTAATAAATGTTTATTGTTTATTATTCATTATCTTATTAATAAATGCTCATTTATTAAACATATTAATAAATGTTAATTTACAGCATATTTTGGGTTCATTTTAAGCAAGCAATACAGTAATTTTTAAACAATATTGAGTTAAATAAAACTGACCAGCAGATTGGGCAAACATTTAACCCAATCACTGGGTTAAAACAACCCAACTGCTGGGTTTGTTCATTTTCAACCCAACTTTTTGGGTTGTTTTTAACCCAGAATTAAATTCACCCTTTAACTGATATCTCTATAAATAGAATAAAATTTATAAATCTGTCAAAAGGAGGAGATAAGAGAGCAATCTTTCCACAGCTCTACTGTCCCACCCCCATGCATGTCCCATGTGATTTTTCTTCATTCTATTTATTTTTTTATTTTCATTTTATTTTCACTTTTTAATACAACTTAATGACTGTACTTTGTTCTGCACATTGTTCCACCACTTTAAGACAAATGGATTTAGTGTTTGTTGTTTTTTCAAGAGATTATAAGATAGATGCAGCCTTTTTGGCTTCATGTTCTTCGACTTTTATACATAATAAATCTGTTTATGAATAAAGATTGAACAGTTGAAAGCAGTTATTTTGAGTTAAATGTCGAATGTTCTCCTCCTATTTAAATTTTACATTGAGGGGATGCATACGACATATTTGCCCATCAGCAACTATAGTCGCCACACATTCAAATGTGATTTTCAAGGAAAAAAAAAAAAAAAAAAAAACTGGGGAAAATAAATGCAGATAGGACATTATTAACATGAATAGATGCATGAAATCATTCAGAAACATTTGAGCACAAATGGGTTATCTTAATCATTTTTGGCATAAAATAAAAAATTATAATTTTGACCCATACAGTGTATTGTTGGCTATTAAGGGACATCAAGTGGGTCTACAGAAAATTTCAGTAAAACGGCGTAAAATAAATAAAATGAAACAAACAATATTGTATACATATAAATTTGAATTATTATTTTCTTTCATTATTTATATATTTTCCAAAAAATTAGTACAATAACATAAATACCAATTATTTATATATATATATATATAAAAAAAAAACATACACACACATTCACAACACAGTATAAATAGGTCTTAAAATATAATTGCCTTTATATTTTAAGAGCAAGTCCTTCACAAGCTGCTTATCATATCTGGGGTTCCTTCATATAGCTAGTGCTAATAAAGATAAAAAATATTCAGCAATATCAATGGTATTATTACTTAGAGGTGTTATCTTAGTTAAGATACACTGAGTTTTATGATTTCACAAAAGATAAATGAAAATATGAGTGTGAAATATGCTTTACAAATAAGTGAAATATGGTGGCTAATTCAAGCAAATTTCTACTTAAGGGCTGTACTGCTAAGGGCTGGTCAATATATCGCTTGAATGCATACATGCACAATGTCTCATGGGCATTTTGTGAGAAAAGCTAAATGCCACTACAAAGTGAGTTGTTTCTATGGATCCGCTTTCAGACTAGTCCAAAATGAGGAGTACTGGGGGCTAGAGTTATTTTAGTATCACTGAGATACTATTTTATTTGATTATTTTTTTCTATTATATTCTCGGTTGTCATTTTAAGTAAGTAATTTTGTTGTGTTTTTGTCATTTTTAATAGTATTTTTAAAACGTCTATTTAGTTTTTATTAATTTTTATTTCAGTTTTTGTTTTAGTTATTTTGTTCTGTCACATCTGGTTTGTGTTTTGTTCACACAGATCTGCAAAAAAACCAAAAAAAAAAAAAACAACTAAAAATGCTTTATTTATGCCAGGCTAGTAGTTGGCGATATCACTTTGTAAAGAAATGCACCTATAGATTAAACACGTAATAATACGCACGCGCATGATGTCACAGTTTTCACAAGTTCACGTTTTTGTAGTTCACACAGTGACAATAATGTTTCATTATCGTTTTCAAATACATGCACTCTTAAACATGTTTTCAAAGGTTTGCATTATCAACTGTCATGTAAATGAACAGCCAAAACACATAAAAATGTTTCAGTTTTTAGTTGAAAAAGGTGTCGTGTAAAAAGCCCCTTAGTTTTGTGCTGCTCAGTTCAGTTTCCTGTGTTTTCTTTGTTCATAATCTTCTGTTGCCATGGTTTTTGATCAGCCATCATGAGTTACACCTGTGCCTTGTTAAGTATCTCGTTCACTACAGCAGGGGGAGGCAAGTTCGGTCCTAAAGAGACGCTGTCCTGCTGAGTTTAGCTCCAACCTTAATCAAACACACCTGAACAAGCTAATCAAGCTCTTCAGGATTACTAAGGCTATAGGCAGCTGAAGGTTTTTTTTCAGGGTTGGAGCTAAACTCTGCAGGACAGCGTCTCTCTAGGACCGAACTTGCCTACCACTGGTCTACAGTCTTTAGCCCTATTCAGACGGGATTAGTTTTACATGGGGAGGTGGGGGTAAAGTAATTATTACCAGAGCTTCTCAGTGATTCTAGTCCCGTCCGAATGTGCCATCTCTGTAATCATTACGGACAATGTCAGGAAAGATCATGGCGACTTTTACCTTCTGTAAAAAGGCCTGGAAAAATGACCTCAGGTAATACTAATCCCGTTCGAATAAACCCGCTGTAAATATGTTCGGTAAAATTCCGTCATTTCCTCTTTAAATGTAGTTTTTTGCGCATTTTTCAAGCATGGAAGCACTTGAAGAAACATTCATTTGTGTTGTAGGTGGTGGGACAAGTCTGTGGCAATCCTCAAGTATTTTCTACATACCATTCAGAGCAAAAAGAAGATCGAAGCAATTGTCAGAGGCACAAAACTAATTTTCGTTAACGATTACCCACATGACAACAGGGAGGTGACGACGGTGCGTAAATCGAGTTACCCCTCCCACTTCTGCTAGTTTTACTGAGATGTGTTGTCCCGTGCGAACTGGCCAATTAATATTACAGACATCCTGAGGTAAAATTACTTTACTCCACCTCCCCACGTAAAACTAATCCCGTCCGAATAGGGTTTTTGACAGATCTTGTTTCTACATTGTGGTTGTTCTGTTGATCATGTTTTTGTTTTTCTGAGAAGTGTGTTGAGTTGATTTGATAAAAAAAAAAAAAAAATGCTTGCGAACAGATCCAGCTCTTTGATTTCCGCCATTTTGCAACCCATTGCTGACAACATCAATTTAAACTACATGAAAATGAGAAATATTGCCTCGGCAACTATCTGAAATAAAATAAGTTTAAGTTTTCTTATATTTCATTATACAAATTTATTTAAAAAAAATAAATAAATAAATGAAAAAATAAAAATTAAATATATATATATATATATATATATATATATATATATATATATATATATATATATATATATATATATATGGTTTTAGTTTTAGCATCCATGTCTTTTTAGATAACTGGTATCAATCTCAGACAAAATAATTTGTCAGATCTATGGACACCCTACTTAGAGGTTGTTTCACATTATTAAGCAAGTCACAGTTCTCATGCAATATGGGGAGGAAGAAAGATCTTTCTGAAGATGAAAAGCATGAAATGGTGCAATGTTGTGCAAAAGGCACATCTTTGTTAGGTTTGGTTTGGAGTGGCTGAAATGCATCTTTACGCACAACTGCCAGCCTGCATGGTGAGGTTCTCAAGACTCCAGAGACACAGGAGGAACTTTGACAGGAACTTTCCTCAATAAGCCTTTATCTGACCAAGTTCTGCTGTGCTCGGAATCACTCACAAATCTTATGATAATTCGATAATCTCCATTCAGTTTCACACAATATTATTGTTTTCATGCCTTTTGCACAACATTGCACCATTTCATGCTCTTCAGAAAGATCTTTCTTCCTCCCCATATTGCATGAGAACTGCGACTTGCTTAATAATGTGAAACAACCTCTAAGTAGGGTTTCCATAGATCTGGCAAATTATTTTGTCTGAGACTGATACCAGTTATCTAAAAAGACATGGATAAATAAACAAACAAACATTTTCTTAGAAAAACTAAAATCTGAATGTTTATTGTACTGAAATCTTACTGATATGTCAATTGCATAATAATTTGGAACGCAGTGTATTTTCTTTTAGAGCTGTTGCATCATTGAATCATGTTCCTGTTATCACTGTAAAGCTGCTTTGAAACAAATTGTATTGTATGAAGCGTGACTTTTACATGAGAGTGGACTGATACTCAAGATGGAAGAGTCAGAGTACCACTTCAGAAAGAACATGCAATCTCTGACGTGCTGCTATTCCTCCTGGCCTTCACACAGACCTTGACCAGTCAGAGATGCTCCTCCTCCTCAAGATACAGCCATTATGCAATCCCTCTTGGGACTGACCTGGTATTCAAAGGTTATCAATTACGCCGCTCTGATAGAGCTGCAGCATGATCTCCTAGGAAAGAGGCCTGCAGTTACTTTTGTAATAATAATGAAAGTGCCTGATCCTACCTTGCTTACAAATGACTGTCAATGCCTTTACGTCATGTGCCACAGACTGTGAAAGAAACTGTGAAAGAGCAATCAGAAAACAATCAGAAGAGAAACCTTGTACGTTATGTGCAACTGGACACATGTGCGTCAATTCATCATACGCAGACACCACAGCTGCTCTCTGGTAACGACTGTGACAAGGTGAATGAAGACCTTGAGTGTGCCATCCAATGTGATTCAAATAAAACTTCATATAAATCTTAAAGTTAATGAAATAAAGTGGCCCCACTTCATATTAGGTGTCTTTACTAACATTATTTGATACTTTGCACTTGCATGTTTTACATTGTACTTAAATTATTATAATTACATACATCTGTAATTGATTTCTGTATTTACATCTATAATTACACTGTTGACCAAGTGGTGGTTTTTCGTTGATCCTCATCACACACTACCAGCAGGACACATTATGGCGCCTCAAACAGATCAGCGCTGCTGTAAGGGGAGGTGGTCGTTCTGAGATATAATTCATGTCAAGACACTGAGCATGAGATGGTGGAATTAGGGTCAGGTGAGGTCTTCTGTTCAAGTCAAATCCTCATGTGGGGAAAATCCTGCAGATCAGTGACAAATAAGAGTTTCATTCATGCTGGTTTTACATGGTTTTGAAAACCTGCATACCATTTTCAGGAAAAAAGTTTAAATTTAATGATGCTGGTGGATCCAAAATGATCAATATTCATGCATTTTATTCATATTTATGTTAATCATTTATAGCTTATGATTTATAAATATGACTTTTGATTTCATATATTCATGTACTCCTAATCCATATAATTAATTCTCATCATATTTTCAAGTATTTACTTTCTATATGGTTATTCTTATTTTATATTTAAGAGTATGCATGCTTGCTATATTCAAGTGTTCCAATGTGACAGGTCATGTTGACACGTTTGTGGTTAGATATTGGACGTATGCCAAGTACTGCAGAAGTGATGTTTTCGTATTATTTCTGCTGACATGTAATAATGTAAGATCAGCAAAATTCCCCTTAAATGGGGTCAAAACATCCCCTATATCTATTTTCATCTATTTTTGATATCTGACCAGTCTATGACATAATGGGTGAATCCATTTGACCGTTTCTTATTAGAACAAAACATAAGTTTGAGTGGGATGTAAATTTCCCTAGGCTTATGGTATAAAATGGACTAAGTCACTGATAGTTTAGCTTTTTCCTTCGGTTTTCCTTTGCTCTCCCTTGCTCTTCTGCTTCTTCTCTTCTATCTGCAAATGTCTTAATTATTGTTCTTTCTTTCTGTATATTCTGATCTTCATCTATTAGATACAATTTGTTATTCCTTATTCAAATTTAATCTCTGACATAATCATTGCTGGACTGCCTGGATCTCATTTTTCTCAAGTAAAATGACATGCCGTCTTATGAAAAAAAAAACAAACATAATTTTTACATGAAATTGCATTCTTGCGCATATTGCTGCAGTTTTGAAGCGAAATGTCCTGCTAAAAGCGAGTTCAATTTATGCCGCCAAAGGGTGTGACTGTGGCACCATTTCATTACACTGGTTCCTGCACATTTCACAGCAGTTAGGAAATGAAATGGATGCTTAGTGGTACTATCCACTTTATTCCTGACTCGCCTACTGTGTTTCAAATTATGGGTGGCACTTCTGGTTTGGGGAACTTCCTTCTAAAAAGACTGAAACGAATCGTTTCAAATCATAAGGTTGTCCTACAAATAAAGCTTATTCATCAGTTTGACTGAATGAGCTGTCAGTTTTTCTTTCATGTTTTATTTTCAGACATCATGAGAATAATGTAACGCTTGGTATTTTAACGTAACATGTTTTAACAAGAATAACACTTTACAATACGGTTCATTAGTTAACATTAGTTAACTACATTAGTTAACATGAACTAATAATGAACTGCACTTATACAGCATTATTAATCTTTGTTAATTTCAACATTTACTAATACATTATTAAAATCTTGTTAACATTAGTTAATGCACTGTGAACTAACATGAACAAACAATGAACAACTGTATTCTCCTTAACTAACACTAACGAAGATTAGTAAATACAGTAACAAATGTATTGCTCATGGTTAGTTCATGTTAGTTAATCCATTAACTAATGTTTAACAAATGAACCGTATTGTAAACTGTTACCACAAGAATATCTATGGCAAGAGCTCTTTTCAGTCACTGTTTTCTATCCTCGTAATTATTTTCTTTTGTATCCCACAGTAATAGTATGAAAAAGGACAACATAGGCTATACTGCACATTTGTGGTCTGTTCTCCCGATATAATTTACGATATATCCCATTAATAATTCACTGGAATGCACAAAGGATCTCTCGTTTTTCTCCTCAAAAAATTCTCACGTCTCTTTCCAGGTTTGTTTTCACAATAAAATGCATGAATGAAATCACTTTGAAATAGTATCACGCAATGCTGGAGTTCATGAACATGTTTTATTAAGGCAGCGTATATATTACATACTACAGATATATCACTATAGTTATATTTAACCCGTCTGTTATTGCTGTGGAAGAATCACACTTTTTCATGGCCTGTTGAAAGTATCTTGTTGATGCTTTTACACTTTAAATGTCCTTTTAATGTTTGTTGGTTGAAGAGTGAGTAGAATAATGTCATCGTACCCAGTTTCTTTCTTCTTTTTTTTTTTTTTAAAACGCATTATTGCTTTCATAGAGTGAGCCTTTCACTGACTGTTTACAGTTTAACGGAAGTTACACCCGTAATTCGCGCGATGCGTCATGGGGTGTAGAAATAAGGTGGCTACTGATCAAATTTATTAAAGCAGAAAAAATACAGGCCTATAGTTATATGGAGGTTATGCGACTTAAAATATTAGCTTATAAACCATGCACTATGGTAAAACTGTTTTGAGGTCTTATTGTGCAAGAAGCAGCGCTAAAAGTCATTATTAATCGATAATCTGCACCAGTAATAATAAGATGTTGTTATTTTACTGCTACTGTTGTTCAGTGTTTCAGGCAGAAACTGCAGCTAATTGTATGTAAACTGCTGTATGTTCGCAAAAATGGTGGTACATATAGTCACATTTTGTGAAGAATATGCTAGATCTTAATAACCTATAATTCATTTAAACAATAGAAGACTTAATCTTAATATATTTTTCAAATTTCTTTCTTTTTTTTTAACAAATAAGAATTATCAACTCATACAGGGTTGTACCTTATATAATAAAAATATATAAATGTTTTCCAGGTTATTTTATGTTTATTTATGCATGTTGGTTGCACCTGACTTCTATTTATACATTTTTTCCCCCCTAAAAACATTAATTATATAAGAGGTTCTTCAAGCCCATGTTGGCCTAATAATCTACTGGTCCTGCCATTGTGCTGAATGATGACAGCTTCATCCGTAGTTCTTTTTGTTGGAGTTCCAACAGATGTGCAGCCCCTCATTCGGCGGTTCAGAGAGCAATACTGTATACAGGCCATAAATACACACACCATTTGTGACAACTGCTGTTACTTGACTTGTCAAACTGTCAATCAAATACAGCCAACTATTGCATGGACCTCCCTGAAACTCTACTCTACTCTACTTTTCCCCCCTCTGATCTTATAAATAGCCAGAGCTTCAGTTATCCAGTTTTAGATGCATGTTTCTGCTGTTAAAGTAACATCTTAGATCAAGAAGTTGATTATGTCCTATGGTTCTTTAAATCAGTTGAGTTCAAGCCAAGGAGACACGTCGCAATTATTTTTATTACTTTCAAAGTGATGGAGGAGTGAAGAGATCAGACTGCTAATAAACTGCTGCCATTGAAGATCAGCTCTAGAAGCGATTTGACATTGATTTCCTGCTTTCATAAGATGCAACTGCTGAAGTGTTGTGCAAATTCCCCCATTAAATATTAGAGGCCTCTCACTATGCACATTGCACATGCAAAGTGAGGACATCAGCCTTAGACTTATATTTCCATTTAGAGAAAGATGGATTCTCTGAAAATAGATGGTCTTTCATTTGCTCATAGAAAAAAAAAAATAGAAGACATTCATTGCAAGTTCACAAAAGATTGTAGCTTTAAGATTGACAGTTAAAAAAGTTAAAGTGGAATGACCTTGGATACAGAAAACCAGATATAAAAAGGCAAGCCTAAATATTAAAGTTAGCTTCTCAAAACATTTATCATTTTAAAAGTCAAGCTTTCGTGAATCAGAAATTGGTTTAACATGGCAAATGTCCATCCTCTCTTTGATCTCTAGAACTAAAGAGACAAATTTGTCTACAACACATCACTGTATAAACTCGATATGTGCCACAGTGTAAAGGTTATGTTTGGTTTCGTTGTGTTTTAGTTTGGTTTTGCCTGTTCCTGTTTGCCTGAGTTCTAGATCCTTGTTTGTTTCCATGGTTTCTAGTTACACACCTGTTCCCTGTTCTTTTGATTATCTTCCCTTGTGTATTTAAGCCCTGAGTTTTCCTTAGACTATATTCACACTGTCATTCCAAATCTGATTTTGTTTTGTATCCAATTTGAATCTTACCTAAAATGATTCATGTCCACATTGTGTATCGCAACTGTTCAGATACGATTTGTGTGTCCATGCCTCTCTTTCATTTTCTGGAATATCTGCATTGGTTTCTATGGCAAAGACATTGAGTTGGTAGGCATACACCAACTCTGGCTGGTCTGAGGTTTCTGGCTGGCTCTGCAGGTTTCAAAACATGTCTCTGTTTTATTGTCATTCTGCAAGCCCATGTCTCTTCAGCGACTTTCAGCATGTTTCCTATATAGCAATGTCTGGTATTTACATTTTATGTGCCATGAGAGTAACATAAACCATGCAAAATCTGATAAGAGCAGTCAGACTGAAACACACAAATCCAAGAATTGCACACACAAAATTTAAAATGCCTCACATCTCTTGCAAAATGAAGCACTGCATTAAAAATATCAAAAACACATCTCAAAAGCAAAAATTTGTCTTACGTTGCAAACACCTTTGCCATAATATTCAATTTGTTTTTTAATATATCATATACACAGTTATTCAAAACCTAAAGCTCTTCTTTCATGAGTTCCTATCTACATTTCTGTTCAAGATTAAAAGTAATTGGCAGAGAGATGTTGAAAAATTCACAGTAAACACAAAAACAAGATTGAAACCGAACTATTTATTTAATTTTTTTACTGTATGCATTTGTGGTTGTCAATACAGTACTACACAGTACAAAAAAAAAAAGAAAGACATCAACCATGCATGTGTAGTTGGACAGAAACAATGGTTGTGTTTGAAAAAAGAAATCAAGATATTTCCTGTTAGATATTTGTGTGTTACATGAGAATTGTGTGTTGTGTTTTGCAAAAAGTGTTTCATTAAATTGAAAACCGAGTCAAAGGCAGAGAATTAGTGTATGGTTTTGCAGATTTGTTGTGTGGTTCTGCTGTTTGAGTGTCAGGTTTCAGAAATTGTGTCACAAGTAAGGATTTTGTGTGTAAGCAGTGAGAACAAAAAACTGTACGTTCAAAACAATAACAATACAAAACTGAATAAGACAGAAATATGTTACATTTCTATAGTAATATTGTAAGTCTTTCGATTTCATTATAATCCATTCAAAGGGGAAAACTTTGGAATCATTTTGTTATGTAAACATGGTTTATGTAACATAAACTGCAGTGAATTATAAACAGAGAGTGTTCCCTTTCGATACTTCACTCGTACTGCGTATGGGGAAAGGTCTCCTTTTTCCCCGTTACTGAAGCCTTTTTCAATAACGCAGTGTAACTGCATCGTCATTGGTTCACTCATAGACAAGTTGTTGAACCAATGACGGCGCGGCATAGCCGCTCGGCCTATGGCGACAAAGCCCGCGAATATTCCCGCCGAAATGGGCGGGGTAGCTATATAAGCAGGCGCGTCGCCATAGGATTTCAGTTCTCTCTCCTTCAGCGACGACTTCATATCACTCTTCGCTGATCTCCGGCTGAAGCCTTCGCCGCCTGGAAGAAGCTCGCCAGGGAGAAGTTCTCGCCGCCGTTGAAGAGGCTCCCGCAGCGGACTGAGCTGAGACCGCCGAACGAAGACAGCGCCGGCGCCCTCGCAGACTGCCGCTTCGAGCGCCGCTCTCGAGCCGCCCGCTTCCCGCTTCCGGCCGCCTCTCAGCGCGTCTCCTGCCGCCATCCGGCGCCGTTCAAAGAGCTTTTCCCGCGGCTTAACGCCGCTTTCTAAAGAGCTTTCCCAGCGGCTCTCGCTGCTCTAAAAGAGCTACAATCGCCGTTTTCATGGCGGCGGCGTTGCCTCAATGCCGCGCCACAACTGTGGCACATGCAGAGCCAATCGCTCCGCGGATCTTCGTTCTCTAGCAGCTGTTCACCGCGCCGCCCTCGTGCCGCCTTCAGCATCTGAGAGCATTCAGCTTATTCCCTGCCGTCTTCCGTCAGGTGAGTACAGAGCTTATTTTTCTACTTTCTTGCTGGCGTTTGCTTCAAATGCCGTCTCCGAACGCGTTATTTGCCGGGTCCTCCCCCGCAAACCGCGCTCGTTGAGGATGCGAGCTCTCGCCCTCTCAGCTCAATTTGACATGATACTCTCCCCTGACTTAGGCGAGACTCGTGATACATTTTCTATCTGAGTGAGTTTATTTCTCCCTATGTGCGTCGCTCGCCGGTCCCTCCCCCGCGAGCCGCGTTAATTCAGATATATGACATGTCTTTCTTCCCTAGCTTGGGTGAGAAACATGTTATATGCTTAATTTAATGGAGCATCTTTCTGCTGTATGCACTCAGTCTTCTCTATGCGTTGTTCGCCGGTTCTGCCCGCGAGCCGCGTTTGAGAAATATAACATGTCACTTTTCCCCCTCTTGGGTGACTCCCATGTTATAAACATTCAGTTTATATAGCAGATTTTTGCAGAAGTTAACAATCTCTCAGCTGAATTTGACATGATGCTCTTGACTTAGGCGAGACTCATGATACATTTTCTATTTGTGTGAGTGTATTTTTCCTTATCTCAATGCGCGTCGCTCGCCGGTTCCGCCCCGCAAGCCGCGTCGATTGAGAAATATAACGTGACCTTCTCCCCCGACTCGGGCGAGAAACATGTTTTTATACTGTATTAATGGAGCTGATTCTGTAGTTTTTCTATGCGTTGCTTGCCGGTTCTGCCCCGCAAGCCGCTTCATTGAGAAATATAACATGTCGCTCTCCCCCTGTCTCGGGTGAGACATATGTTATATATATATATATATGTGTATATATACAGTTGATACAGCGTATTTCTGCCGAGTTTGCTGAATTTCTCAGCGCGTTGCTTGCCGGTTCTGCCCTGCAAGCGTCCTTTGAGAAATATAACGACACTCTCACCTGTCTTAGGTGAGACCTATGTTATTTATATTCAGCATATCAGTTGATGTAGCATATTATTCCAGTCTCTCTGCGTGTCGTTTGCCGGCCCTGCCCCTGCAAGCCACGTTCATGAGGATGTATGCGCTCACTGAAAGCGAGCTCAATGCTCACTTGTGCTTGGTGGAACTAACATGCTCATTATGCTGGACCTCTGTTCATGTGACTTGCTGGCTCTGCCCTGCAAGCCATGTTCATTGAGGTAGAGCGGTCTCACTTCCGACACCGCTCTGTGGAATATATCTTGATGCTCTCCCCTGACTCAGGTGGGACACATGTATATTTTTCCAAGAAGCATATATCTGTTTACTGAGTTTCTCAGCGTGTCGTTTGCCGGTTTCACCCCGCAAGCCACGTTCATGAGGATGCATGAGCATTTCTAAAAACTAGCCGGTATGCAGGCCCCCCTTCCAGCGGCCCGCCAACCGGCACCATTCAACCCCTTGTCACGCGGGCCTGGCAGGCCATCCCCGGAGTATCAAGTGGGTTCTGGGGATAATATCTCAAGGCTACTCGCTCCAGTTTGCTCGCAGACCCCTGCGTTTTTGCGGGGTGCTTCCCACTTCAGTAAACACGGACGACGCTCACGTCCTCCGAGTCGAAGTGATGTCTCTGTTCGAGAAGGGGCCTATAGAAATGGTCTCCCCTCAGAGAGCGATTTACAGCCATTACTTCCTCATTCCCTAGAGTGATGGCGGTCTTAGATCCATCTTAGACCTCAGACTCCTGAACCTTTCCCTCATGAGATGGAAGTTCAAGATGTTAACGCTGAAGCAGATCCTCGCGCAGGTTTGCCCCGGGGACTGGTTCTGCTTGCTGGACCTGAAAAATGCATACTTTCACATCCAGATAGCCCCCCATCTCAGGCGATTCTTGAGATTCGCATTTGAAGGCGTGGCTTGCCAATATTTGGTCCTTCCATTCGGGCTGTCCCTAGCTCCTCGCACTTTTACCAAGTGCGTGAACGTGGCGCTTTCCTCACTGAGACAGTTGGGAATCCGGGTTCTCAATTTTCTCGACGACTGGCTCATCCTAGCCCAGTCACGAGCTGAGCTGGAGCATCACAGATCCGTGCTACTCAGCCACATGGAGTGTCTGGGTCTCAGGGTCAACTTTGCCAAGAGCTCACTGCTCCCCAGCTAACGTATAATGTTCCTGGGTGCAGTCTTCGACTCAGCCCGTATGACGGCTGTAGTATCGCCAGAGCACGCTCTGGCCATTCAGCAGCTCGCGGCATTGGTCAGGAACAGAGCCTGTCTCCCTCTGAAGTACTTCCAGAGAATGCTAGGGCTGATGGCTTCCGCCTTCCCGATTCTGCAGCTCTGCCTTCTTACGGATGCGGCCTTTGCAATACTGGTTGAAGTTCCGGGTCCCTCCTCACGCCTGGCGGCACGGCCGCCTGCGTTTCGGGGTCAATCAGGCCTGTTAGACAGCTCTGAAACCCTGGATGAACCCTGTATGGTTCAGTCAAGGTGTACCCCTATAGGCGGTGTTCAGAAGAACGGTGCTCTCAACAGATGCACCCAACACAGGTTGGGGTGCTCTTTGCAAGGGCAGACCGGCCTTCGGCTCGTGGTCTCATGAAGAAGCCATCTGCACATCAACTGCCTCGATGTTGGCAGTGATTCGAGCCCTTCGCGCCTTTTAGACACACCTGACGGGACGCAACGTCTTAAGTCCAGTCGGACAGCATGACAATGGTGTCATACATAAATCACCAGGGTGGTCTTTCGTCCAGCCGCTTATGCGCTCTGGCGAAGCGTCTTCTGGAATGGGCATTACCAAGGTTTAAGTCGCTCAGAGTGACTCACACAACCGGGAGAACAAACTTGGGAGCAGATATGCTATCCCGGAGCAATGTCCCCTCAGACGAGTGGATGCTCCACCCCCAGACAGTTCTCACGATCTGGGAGTTCTTCGGGAAGGCAGAGGTAGACCTCTTCGCCTCAGAAGACAACTCTCACTGCCCAATTTATTTCTCGAAGGAGGACATTGCGCTGGCTCACGTCTGGCCCAGCACCCTCCTTTACGCTTTTCCCCGATTGCTCTGATCTTGCAGATCATCAGATTAATCAGGGAAGACAAGCACAGAGTCCTCCTGGTGGCCCTGCTCTAGAGGAGCCAAGTTTGGTCCTCAGAGCTGTTCAGGCTTTCCACGAAAGCCCCGTGGCCGATCCCCCTGAGACGGGACCTCCTCTCTCAGGCGAACAGGACGATTTGGCATCCCCAGCCAGAACTCTGGGCTCTGCACCTCTGGTCCCTCGACGGGAGCCTGCTAACCTCCCCAGGGAGGTGCTGAATACCATTTCTCAGGCGAGAGCTCCGTCCACGAGACGCCTCTACGCCCAGAAATGGTCGGTCTTTGTTGACTGGTGTTCTACACGCAACATAGACCCAGTGGAGTGTGACGTATCTCCGATACTGTCTTTTCTCCAGGAGCGTTTGAGTCTGGGTTTCACACCTTCAACGCTCAAAGTTTACGTAGCAGCCATTGCAGCGTTTCACGCTCCTATTGCTGGCCAGTCAGTGGGACGAAACAACCTCCTGGTGCGTTTCTTGAGAGGTTCTAGGCGATTAAATCCTCCTCGTCCTCTCACTGTTCCCACCTGGGACCTCTCTTTGGTCCTCAGAGCTCTTAAAGGGCCTCCCTTTGAGCCACTGCGTTCAGCTGACCTCAGGCCCCTGACGCTCAAAACCGCTCTGCTACTTGCACTAGCATTGGTTAAGCGAGTTGGTGACTTGCAGGCCCTCTCCGTGAGCCCTGCATGCCTTGAGTTCGGGCCCAACGACTCCAAAGTCGTTTTGAAACCTAGGCATGGCTACGTCCCTAAGGTGGTCTTGACTCCATTCAGAGCACGGGTCATTTCCCTCTCAGTGCTTCCTCCCTCGTCGGACAAGCGAGAGCTGGAATTGGCCTGCCCCGTCAGGGCATTAAGGACCTACGTTGAGCGATCACAGCCTTTCCGGCAATCCGATCAGCTCTTTATCTGCTTTGGTGGCTGCACCAAAGGGTCTTCAGTCTCAAAGCAACGTCTTGCGTGTCGGATAGTCGATGCTATCACTCTTTGTTACTCCTCTATGGGCCTCAACTGCCCCATAGGAGTTAGAGCCCACTCCACTAGAGGAATTGCTTCCTCTTGGTCCTGGTCTAGTGGAGTTTTGATTAAAGACATCTGTGAGGCAGCCGGCTGGTCCTCGCCGTCCACTTTTGTCAGTTTTTATCATTTGGATGTCCCGACCTTACAAGCTCGGTCATCTCGGTATGATCCAGCGGCCTCTATTGAGCTCCGCTTCATGCCACTCTGGGAGTTAACTCCCCTTTTAGTAGTGTAACAAGGGTTCGACGGCTCCAGCCTTCTCACTTGTCCTCTGGTTCCCTCGCGGTGTCCAAGACAAGTCCAGTCGTTCCCTGCCGTGGCACGGCGCGGTTGAATTCGTTCCCCATACGCAGTACGAGTGAAGTATCGAAAGGGAACGTACTCGGTTACTAACGTAACCTCGGTTCCCTGAGATACGGAACGAGTACTGCGTTACATGCCGTGCCACGAGGCTGCGGCTTCAGTGTCGTCGCTTCAGTCGAATGACCTGAAATCCTATGGCGACGCGCCTGCTTATATAGCTACCCCGCCCATTTCGGCGGGAATATTCGCGGGCTTTGTCGCCATAGGCCGAGCGGCTATGCCGCGCCGTCATTGGTTCAACAACTTGTCTATGAGTGAACCAATGACGATGCAGTTACACTGCGTTATTGAAAAAGGCTTCAGTAACGGGGAAAAAGGAGACCTTTCCCCATACGCAGTACTCGTTCCGTATCTCAGGGAACCGAGGTTACGTTAGTAACCGAGTACGTTATTCTTGTTTTGTTAAGAAATGTTACAAAATAAAACATTGTATAATGCTACCTGATGATAGTGTTTTTTAGGTCTGTGTGTTTGATGGGTGAAAAACTTTGCTAGAGTTCTGGAAGAGTTGATTTGAGACATGAATGAAGTGTTTTGGTAGATTTAGTGCATTTTGAATGTGAAATTAACTGCAGTGCCAAGATTAAAGTTGTTTAGGAGAGCTGCATGAATAGTTTTGAAAAAGTGACCTAAGTATTGAGAAATGCATCCTAGAGATTGTAAAAAACTGTAACAAAGATATTGTTAGTTCGCCATTTTGCTTCACGCCTCATTCCTGTGGATTTACTACAGCCAACCCTGACAGAACACTAGACATAGATTAGATAAGATTGATATGGCGAAATAAATTAACAATTATGCACTTCTCCTCTGGTTGGAGCAGGGAGTTTGCTCCCTTGAGGACCACACGAGGGACTTTCTAGATTTATGCCTCACTCACTATGCAGACCACTCACTCTGTGTAATTTTTCAAACAAGCCTCAAAGTGCGGTCCAAGGAACGCCTGCCCGTGGACGGGCCCCAGGGGAATTTCACTGCCTTTGAGGAGTGGGAGCCAGTGAGTCATTCACTTCATTCACTGTCTGGGCATCGAACACATCCAGCCCCTAACAACGGCCATCACAGACTTCATGCCTCAGCCCGACGCAGTCAAGGAGAAACCTAAAAAGCCAGAGTCCAATAGTATGTTTGACCAACAACAATGTCCATGTGAATAAGAGGTTATTCCCAACTGCTAAGTCTCGTTCATCTCGTATGGTCCCACTCCCTCTCCTGCATTCTCTACCTAATACAGTTCATTGGCCCCACTTCTGCTGGCTGCCTTTAATTCCTCAGCTCCTTTTCTGTCAACCAGTCGGCTATTCCTTGGCTTCTCACCCCCTACTCTCCACCTGGGACCTTCATCCTCGAGGATCCACAAGGCTCCCTCGCCCCTCCAGGATAGTTGTTAAAAGTAAGCTTCATCTTTGGATGTTAGGATCTTTCAGAAGAACTGCAAGTACTGTACTTTCTGAATTTCAGAACGAGTCAAGCTTATTAAATAGGTCTTAATAAAAGGTCTTTTTTGGGAGGGGAAGAACTAACATTATTTTTCATATATTGAACTCCTATATTTCAAAATTTCAAGGAAAATTGTTCTCTGTATAACAGTGTTGGGAGCAGCTTAGGTTAGCAGCTATAGTGTGAAGGTACTAAATCATTAATTATGACTTAATAATTTATTATTTAAAAAGAAGATTGTGGGTGTATGTTACATCCATGCCTGTCCCGTACACCTGTCTGCATTTCCCTCATCAGTCTTCCCGCCATCTCCCCGGATTCCCAGCACCTGTCATCCTCGTCAGCACTCCCTTTAAGTTGGACTCACTCCCTGCACTCCTTGTCTGTGATCTTGTTTGCTTATGTGTGTACGCTGTCTATCTATTCCTGGTTTACTATTAAAAGCCTATCTTATTGTGGATTTCCGTACTCGACTCATCTCTGCAGCACTGCACTTAACAGTGTAATGGGCTCTAATTTGAAAATGAAAGGGGTGTGAGATAAATGGGTTGAAATCAAAAGAACATGTTGTATCTTCAGCTGCAACAACTGTCTAGAAGCCCTCAGAATTACTTCCATCTACCTGGTGGGAGGTAAATGGAAAAAAAATATTATGGAGTAAGAAATTACTGAGTTGAAGAGGTGCAAGAACAATAAATAATAAATAAATAATCAGCATACTTTTGATGGGTTCTAAGGTGTTAAGACAAGGTCTGCAGTGTGTGAATAGCAGGAAAGTCAGAAGGCAGTGTAGCTGATGTCAAATACAGTAGTAACAGAAGTTCTACCAGAAAGACTTGGGAGGCAAAATAACATAACGATGAAATTTATTAACAACCAGAAAGCTATACAAAAAGATAAAGCTCTTTGGCGTAGGCCCCGTCTGTAGCACATATCCGAATGGTTGTAGGCTCGGCATGTCCTGCCCAGAATAAAGGCAGGGGCGTAGCCGACCCCCCACAGGGATATGGACAGGGACTCTCCTGGTGGTGGTGGGGAGGATGGAGGTGGAGATTGGCGTCAGCATCTGCGAACTCAGATAAGTGTAAGTACCAATGCTTTATACCTGAGTGTTCAATAATGATTGTTAGATCTGATCTAATGAATGACGCAACATTAGAGTCTTCCCGGCAGAACTTACGCTAGAGCTTACATATCCATGTGTTGAGACAGACATGACTAACTGCACAATAACAACAGATTTGTTTCCACAATGTCTTTACTATTCACAATACATGAAGGTCTTTCTACTATGTGCCTTTGTCAAAGACCTACTTAAAAGTAATCATAAAAAATTCAGAAAATGCATTCTTTAGAAAATCTAAATTAATCTTTGCAGAATAGTTTGCTATATAACATACAGTTCCTCACAGTTTTCTAATTGAAAAAAGTTTGTATAGCTTAGTAAAAATTCACAAAATCAATTCTAATCTAAAGATGTTACAATAGTTTTTGATTATTATTGGACATTCCTATGATGGCAAAATGAAAATTCAAAAAGCATGAGCATAATTTAAAAAATAAAATAAAACTCCTAACTGTGCAAGCTCAGCTCACAGCAAAAATGTTCTTATTTATTTATGAATTCTCTTTCAAACCACCACAACCACCTCCTGTTTTATGGCTATAGTTTGACACTACACTCGGTTACACTCTGTGTTTCACGTTCCAATCCGTTTAATCAGACAGAATATTTACAGTCTTACAAACGTGTGTATGCTTATTACCATCTTATGAAATGGTTAATGGAGGAGACTGAATTTGCCTACTACAACACATACAAATTTTTTTTTTTTTCAGTGATGGCAGTAGATTCACTGACTCCCATGTACCCCATTCCCTTTTAAGTTCCAGTCTTTGTGAATTCAATAGTCAATGTTGACCATTAACTACTGTTTCTGGAGGGCAATTTAGGATTGAAACAGGAAGCTGTTTATGTGACCATAGTTTTGTGAACATTTACCGCCAGAGTCGCATGAAACGTGCAAAGAAATGTTTATGATTAGAGCACCCCTGGCAGTCACCCAGAATTTACAGGAACATGATATGCATTCATAACAACTGTGACAACAAGTTCAAGATGCATTAAATGGTTTTATTATAGCTATCGGAATTCATTGATTTGTTTTGGTTTGTTTTTGAGAGTTTTGGGTTAGGATACATTTGTTGGTGCATATGTTGTATGAAAGGCTTATGAATAGTTTTGTTGAAATAGGTCTATTTGTGTTTAGAAATATGGGGGATTATGGATGCTGAGCAACTGTTCTGTAATTTATTGGATGGGCAGTTTTAAAGGGATAGTTTACCCAAAAATGAAAATTATCCCATACTTTACTCACTCTCAAGCCATCCTAGGTGTATATGACCATCTTCTTTCAGTCAAACACAATCAGAGTTTTAGTAAAAAAATATCTTGGCTCTTTCAAGCTTTAAAATGGGAGTGACTGGTACCATTTTTTTGAAATCCAAAAAAGCGCATGCATGCATGCATGCATGCATGCATGCATGCATGCATCCATCCATCCATCCATCCATCCATCCATCCATCCATCCATCCATCCATCCATCCATCCATCCATCCATCCATCCATCCATCCATCCATCCATCCATCCATCCATCCATCCATCCATCCATCCATCCATCCATCCATCCATCCATCCATCCATCCATCCATCCATCCATCCATCCATCCATCCATCCATCCATCCATCCATCCATCCATCCATCATAAAAGTAATCCATAGGGCTCAAGGGGGTTAATAAAGACCTTCTGAAGCAAAGTGATGTGTTTTTGTAATAAAAATATCTATAATTACAAAATATCTATAATCTAACAGGGTTCCGGGTAAAAATTCCCCCCCTCAGAAAGTCCCTGTTCACGAGGTAGTACTTTTTCAAAGTTCAGGATCTTTCAGGGGTGGGAGTTGGGTGCTGAACATGCTGATAGGTTGAGTTCACACAGGATTTTGATTGATTGATTCCATGCCGAATTTTATTTCAACCACCATTTTTAAAAGTCTGTTGTGGTGTGTGCAGAGTTGTTTGCTATTCGAATCAACATTAAAGTTTAAAAATATGACCGATGGACCTACGACGAGGTTCAGGCTATATCTATGTCATGATCAACGTCTGTTCCTGTCACATCCCGGACTACATTTCCCATGATCCTCCATTGCTTATCACCTGCACTCACTTCACAATCACTCCACACTAATCACCACACCCAGCTGCACATCATTACCAGGACTATAAAGGACTCACACTCACACCACCAGTTTGCGAAGTCTTGATTACTCTGTGTGTCAATTCTAAGCGTTTCCCTGTGATTATCCTGTTTCCCTGTCTGTTCCTGTTCCTGCCTTTGACCCTTGCCTTGCCATCCTGTTCTGTGAATGATATCTGCCAGCCCTGATCTTCTGCCTGTATCTTGACCACGATTCTGCCTGTCCCTCGCTGTTCCTGTTTGCTTCTGATTGACCCTGCCTGTATGACTACGCTCACTTCTAATAAAACGCTGCATTTGAATCCCCTACCTGAGTCCCGCCTTCGTTACAGAAGACTTCGCCATACCCAGATCCAGCAGCTTCGGTGAGCATGTCCAGCCTCAGCATGGACCCAGCATGGTGTCTCGTCAGCCTGCGTCAAGGTAACAGTACTCTCGAGGCACATATCCAGAAATTTTTGGGGATTGCTAATTTATCTGATCTGCCGGACCACGCCCTCATTGACTTCTTTACCTATGGATTAAACGAACCATTAAAGAACTGCTTACTTACCAATGGTCCCCGAGGGTCGCTCATGGAATTTCTGGACTTTGCCCTGTTCACTGTCGGTTCACTTTTTACTGTGGGTATCGCAGAGGAATGCGACACCACAGTGAATCACGTCATGGCGGCCGCTAAAGAGAACATTCACAAAATGGCGGCCACCACAACAACATCACATCACGTCTCCGCTGATCGCCCAGAGCAACGTCACGTCTCCGCTGATCGCCCAGAGCAATGTCACGTCTCCGCTGATCGCCCAGAGCAACGTCACGTCTCCGCTGATCGCCCAGAGCAACGTCACGTCTCCGCTGATCGCCCAGAGCAACGTCACGTCTCCGCTGATCGCCCAGAGCAACGTCACGTCTCCGCTGATCGCCCAGAGCAACGTCGCGTCTCCGCTGATCGCCCAGAGCATTGTCACGTCTCCGCTGATCGCCCAGAGCCCGTTCCAGCCAGTGTATCCGTTCCCGAGCCCGCTCCAGCCAGTGAGTCCACTCCAGTCCAGCATGCTTTCCCTGTCAGTCCTGTGATGGCCAAGAGGGCTGTCTTCACTTTTTATGTCTTGGCTGTCATGCGTGCGTGGAGGATGTACTCGAGCTCTATGGACTTGGGAGCAGTCTGCCAGCCCGAGCCCGCTGTTGTCCCAGAGCAGCCCGCTGTTGTCCCAGAGCAGCCCGCTGTTGTCCCAGAGCAGCCCGCTGTTGTCCCAGAGCAGCCCGCTGTTGTCCCAGAACGGCCTGCTGCCGTCTCAGAGCAGCCGTTTGCCCCGCTGGCCGCTTCGCTCTCAAGTTCGCCGCTTGCAACGCTCTCAAGTTCGCCGCTTGCAACGCTCTCAAGTTCGCCGCTTGCAACGCTCTCAAGTTCGCCGCTTGCAACGCTCTCAAGTTCGCCGCTTGCAACGCTCTCAAGTTCGCCGCTTGCAACGCTCTCAAGTTCGCCGCTTGCAACGCACTCAAGTTCGCCGCTTGCAACGCACTCAAGTTCGCCGGTTGCAACGCACCTCAGCTCTCTGGATGCGATGGACAAGATGGCTGTTTCGCCAGTGCCTACGGGCAAGATGGCCGCCCCTTTGGTGTCAAGGAACATAGGGGGTGTTCCAGCCATCGAGTCCGCTCCAGAACCTGTGCTACTTGCCCTGCCAGCGCCCCACGAGCTCCTTGTCCACGAATCGACCATGGCCACCGTTGATTTCCCCAAGAACTTTTTGGGGGGGGGCCATATACCAGAGGGTGGGGAGCTTGTGGGTGGGGACCCTGCACGGCTGCAACCATCAGCGTGCTCCGAACTGCTAGGGCCGCCCATGGACTATAAACCCCTATGGCCATTAATGGACTGTAGGCCACTAAGGCCATGTATGGACTCCGACCTACCGTGGCTGCTCAAGCCGCCTGACCTGCCGTGGCTGCCTAAGCCGCCTGACCTGCCGTGGTTGCCTGAACCACCCGATCTACCGTGGCCGCCCAGGCCACCTGACCTGCCGTGGCCGCCCGAGCCACCTGACCCACCGTGGCTGCCCGAGTTCCAGGGGCTGCATTGGAGATCCCGTTCCTGGCTGCTACTAGATCTCCAATGCACCCACCCCCCCCTCCCTAGCTGTTCCTTCACGTCGCGAGGACGCGCCTTCCGGGAGGGGGGCGTTATGTCATGATCAACGTCTGTTCCTGTCACATCCCGGACTACATTTCCCATGATCCTCCATTGCTTATCACCTGCACTCACTTCACAATCACTCCACACTAATCACCACACCCAGCTGCACATCATTACCAGGACTATAAAGGACTCACACTCACACCACCAGTTTGCGAAGTCTTGATTACTCTGTGTGTCAATTCTAAGCGTTTCCCTGTGATTATCCTGTTTCCCTGTCTGTTCCTGTTCCTGCCTTTGACCCTTGCCTTGCCATCCTGTTCTGTGAATGATATCTGCCAGCCCTGATCTTCTGCCTGTATCTTGACCACGATTCTGCCTGTCCCTCGCTGTTCCTGTTTGCTCCTGATTGACCCTGCCTGTATGACTACGCTCACTTCTAATAAAACGCTGCATTTGAATCCCCTACCTGAGTCCCGCCTTCGTTACAGAAGACTTCGCCATACCCAGATCCAGCAGCTTCGGTGAGCATGTCCAGCCTCAGCATGGACCCAGCATGGTGTCTCGTCAGCCTGCGTCAAGGTAACAGTACTCTCGAGGCACATATCCAGAAATTTTTGGGGATTGCTAATTTATCTGATCTGCCGGACCACGCCCTCATTGACTTCTTTACCTATGGATTAAACGAACCATTAAAGAACTGCTTACTTACCAATGGTCCCCGAGGGTCGCTCATGGAATTTCTGGACTTTGCCCTGTTCACTGTCGGTTCACTTTTTACTGTGGGTATCGCAGAGGAATGCGACACCACAGTGAATCACGTCATGGCGGCCGCTAAAGAGAACACTCACAAAATGGCGGCCACCACAACAACATCACATCACGTCTCCGCTGATCGCCCAGAGCAACGTCACGTCTCCGCTGATCGCCCAGAGCAACGTCACGTCTCCGCTGATCGCCCAGAGCAACGTCACGTCTCCGCTGATCGCCCAGAGCAACGTCACGTCTCCGCTGATCGCCCAGAGCAACGTCACGTCTCCGCTGATCGCCCAGAGCAACGTCACGTCTCCGCTGATCGCCCAGAGCAACGTCACGTCTCCGCTGATCGCCCAGAGCAACGTCACGTCTCCGCTGATCGCCCAGAGCCCGTTCCAGCCAGTGTATCCGTTCCCGAGCCCGCTCCAGCCAGTGAGTCCACTCCAGTCCAGCATGCTTTCCCTGTCAGTCCTGTGATGGCCAAGAGGGCTGTCTTCACTTTTTATGTCTTGGCTGTCATGCGTGCGTGGAGGATGTACTCGAGCTCTATGGACTTGGGAGCAGTCTGCCAGCCCGAGCCCGCTGTTGTCCCAGAGCAGCCCGCTGTTGTCCCAGAGCAGCCCGCTGTTGTCCCAGAGCAGCCCGCTGTTGTCCCAGAGCAGCCCGCTGTTGTCCCAGAACGGCCTGCTGCCGTCTCAGAGCAGCCGTTTGCCCCGCTGGCCGCTTCGCTCTCAAGTTCGCCGCTTGCAACGCTCTCAAGTTCGCCGCTTGCAACGCTCTCAAGTTCGCCGCTTGCAACGCTCTCAAGTTCGCCGCTTGCAACGCTCTCAAGTTTGCCGCTTGCAACGCACTCAAGTTCGCCGCTTGCAACGCACCTCAGCTCTCTGGATGCGATGGACAAGATGGCTGTTTCGCCAGTGCCTACGGGCAAGATGGCCGCCCCTTTGGTGTCAAGGAACATAGGGGGTGTTCCAGCCATCGAGTCCGCTCCAGAACCTGTGCTACTTGCCCTGCCAGCGCCCCACGAGCTCCTTGTCCACGAATCGACCATGGCCACCGTTGATTTCCCCAAGAACTTTTTGGGGGGGGGCCATATACCAGAGGGTGGGGAGCTTGTGGGTGGGGACCCTGCACGGCCGCAACCATCAGCGTGCTCCGAACTGCTAGGGCCGCCCATGGACTATAAACCCCTATGGCCATTAATGGACTGTAGGCCACTAAGGCCATGTATGGACTCCGACCTACCGTGGCTGCTCAAGCCGCCTGACCTGCCGTGGCTGCCTAAGCCGCCTGACCTGCCGTGGTTGCCTGAACCACCCGATCTACCGTGGCCGCCCAGGCCACCTGACCTGCCGTGGCCGCCCGAGCCACCTGACCCACCTGACCCACCGTGGCTGCCCGAGTTCCAGGGGCTGCATTGGAGATCCCGTTCCTGGCTGCTACTAGATCTCCAATGCACCCACCCCCCCCTCCCTAGCTGTTCCTTCACGTCGCGAGGACACGCCTTCCGGGAGGGGGGCGTTATGTCATGATCAACATCTGTTCCTGTCACATCCCGGACTACATTTCCCATGATCCTCCATTGCTTATCACCTGCACTCACTTCACAATCACTCCACACTAATCACCACACCCAGCTGCACATCATTACCAGGACTATAAAGGACTCACACTCACACCACCAGTTTGCGAAGTCTTGATTACTCTGTGTGTCAATTCTAAGCGTTTCCCTGTGATTATCCTGTTTCCCTGTCTGTTCCTGTTCCTGCCTTTGACCCTTGCCTTGCCATCCTGTTCTGTGAATGATATCTGCCAGCCCTGATCTTCTGCCTGTATCTTGACCACGATTCTGCCTGTCCCTCGCTGTTCCTGTTTGCTCCTGATTGACCCTGCCTGTATGACTACGCTCACTTCTAATAAAACGCTGCATTTGGATCCCCTACCTGAGTCCCTCCTTCGTTACAATCAAGCTTATATGCGGACAGTTGTTTTAACTACTACTTAACTACTTAAAAAAATTAAGTAAGCTCTTCAAAATCAAGATAGCGCCTCGGATGCCACTGTGCTGAGCTCCTAAGTTGTTTTAGTTTTACAAGGGATGAACTGCTGAACATTCGGCAGAGTGCATCTCAATTATTTTTTCAATTATTCGGACATTTCAGCCTGGTCACATAGTTATTAATACGTAACTTTAAAAGACAAAAAATGTCAATTTTTTTGAACGCACATAATTATGGCACCAAAATGTAAAAATACAGCAAAAAAAAAAAAAAAAAGTTAAATATTTACGAATCTTTCATGTCAAAAAACATATGTATATTTTCCCTTTTTATCATTTTTTAGGTAAACGTAAGACCCCTAAACCCCACCCCGAACCTAAACCTACCCATTTTATACAAAATGTTAATAAAACATAATGGACAGAAATGTGTAGGAAAATGACAATTTTAGTAAAAATATAACATTAAAACGATATTTTGAGCCACTTATCCTATACGACCCCTAAACCTACCAATAACCATTTTTTTAAAACTACATACTGTTTAAAATAAATAAATAACAGACAAAAAAAGCATAATCACAGTCATTTATTTATTTAAATGTCAAAAGTGGTACCAAAAGTAGTTCAAATGATGATGATTTCCAGTCGCAGTGCTCTCTGGCGATAATAGTTTTTATAGCGTACAGAGCAGAATTTAATTTATTGATCGGTGAAATTATGAATCTGTCTTCTCTCTAACTAGCACGGGCTTTGACTGTGACGTTTGCTGCTGAGAATGAAGATGAAGATTGATGGATAAAGGGCTGAATTTGGATCTGTTCCTTGCAAACATATGGATTTCAAAGATATGGAGTAGGCTACAGCAAACAAATAAAATGGATGTGATTTGTGAATTTATGTTGTGCTTTTGTTGTATCTTGGTTGTTGTCAGGCACTGCATAGGAGAAAATCGCACAGCAAACAAACTAAATGTTACAAAATGGTTAAACAATTACAGAAATTTTATTAATTTTAAGGTTTCAAAGTGTAGTCTCGTCAACATTATGTAATCCCCCGAAACGAGTTTGCAGCTCCAACAGAAATGTTATTTCCTATTAAGTAGATGAATAAACTGCTTTCAATAAATTTAACTAAAAACATATATTGATACGACAATTGAATACAACAGATTTGAATCATTAAAGCCATGATTTTAATATTAATACATAGGAATTCATATACATTCACACTTTAAGATGATTTACGTTTTTTTTTTTTTTTTTTTTTTTTTGTTAACACGTATTTATACATTTGAGTGCTATAAATACGTCAATGTTGTACGTTTTTCTGTGTATGAAATGTAAATGTAAATGTAAATGTACGTGTGGTAGAACCACACTTAACGTAAAAACACATATTCTCAAGAGATCACATTGGACATTTTGCTGAACTTTGTTGTTGGTGCGCTGTTCAAACGCTTCAGGATGCGCAGATGGGGAAAGCGAGCCGGCGCACTTGTGAAGCTTCGACAGCGTGGATTTCGGACTGCGATGCCTATACATATGGCGATCCTCTGCTCTCTTCCCAAGAAAATGGACGAACGTCTTCTGCTCTCCAGGACAAATAAGGATTTTTCAAACTCTGCTGCTCTGTGTTTCACAGAAACCAGGCTGAACGACGCGATACCAGACAGTGTCTCTTCATCAGTGTGGAAAGGTCTGAACGTCATCAGAAACTACAAGACACCATCCCCGAGCTCTGTGGTGAATCAACAACTGGCAGATGAACTGAATGAGTTCTATTGCAGGATTGAAAAAACACCATTAACACCTCCAACAACCCCTCTCTCCCCCACTCCTCCACTTCAGATCAGCGAAGATGAGGAGCGCCAGGTCTTCAGAAAGAAAAAAAAGAAAAAAAGCAACAGGCCCAGATGGTGTGACACCAGCCTGTCTGAAACCCTGTGCTGATCAGCTGGCCTCCGTCTTTTCACAGATCTTCAACAGATCACTGGAGTTGTGTGAGGTCCCCTCCTGCTTCAAACGCTCCACCATCATCCCTGTTCCAAAGAAACCCAAGATAACAGGACTTAACAACTACAGACCTGTGGCGCTAACATCTGTCGTCATGAAATCGTTTGAAAAACTGGTTATGGCTTATTTAAAGGACATCACTGGACCCTTACTGGACCCCCTGCAGTTTGCTTACCGAACAAACAGGTCTGTGGATGATGCAGTAAACATGGATCTGCACTTCATCCTACAGCATCTGGATAAACCAGGGACTTATGTAAGGATCCTGTTTGTGGACTTCAGCTCAGCTTTTAACTCCATCATCCTTAACCTCCTCCTGCCCAAACTAACTCAGCTCTCAGTGCCACCACTGTCTGTCTGTGGATCACTAGCTTCCTGACAGACAGGCAGCAGCTAGTGAAGATGGGAAAATTCTCATCCAGCACTCACACCATCAGCACTAGAGCTCCTCAGGTTTGTGTCCTCTCCCCATTGCTCATCTCCCTCTACACCAACACCATGTCGCAGGACCTGAACTGGGACATTCACATTGACTCCATTCAAGGCCCAACAGAGGCTGTACTTCTTCCGCCAACTGAGGAAGTTCAACCTGCCACGGGAACTGCTGAAACAGTTCTACTCTGCCATCACTGAATCCGTCCTATGCTCTAAAATTACCGTCTGGTTCAGCTCAGCTACCAATTCTGACCTCAGGAGACTACATCGGATAGTCCGGACTGCTGAGCAAATCTTTGGTACAACCCTTCCCACTCTCCGAGATCTGTACTTATCCAGAGTGCGCAAAAGGGCAAAGAAAATCACATCCAGCACACTCCCTCTTTGAGCTGTTGCCGTCTGATTGACGCTACAGAGCCCTGAGCACCAGAACGACCAGACACAGGAACAGTTTCTTCCCTCAGGCAATCCATCTCACGAACACTTGACAATAAATGAGGAACACACACATATACACTATTATACATTCATTTATTCATTTATTTATTTAACACACATTTTTATCTACAGTTGTAATTTACACCTAACATATTTGTACATAGTAAATTGCATATTTTAATTTATTTTTATTTGTATATTGTGTCTGCTGTTTTGCAAATTGTCTGTATATTTGTATATTGTTCTTTTTATTATATGTGTCTTGTCACTGTCACTCTGTTGCACGGAGGAGCTTCTGTTGCTACAATAAATTCCTAGTATGTGAAAACATACCTGGCAATAAAGCTCTTTCTGATTCTGAAACAATTTAGTAATATTTACTGTTTGCATGCTTTGCCTTGTTACTCAGAAAAACCAAGTTAAAAGTACTTTACCATTTCATCAAGCAAAAAAAAAAAAAAATGTTTTTTAAGATACAAAACAGATATTAGTACTTCTTTAGATTGGTAAATTAACATTATATCAGTTCATGAAATACGTTATTTTACCGTAAATTTAACAGATTTTTTTTTACGTTGGTACTGTATTTTTTACGGTAAAGTTCTGGCAACCACAGCAGCTAGTTTTTTACCGTAAATTTTACTGGGATTTTTTTTTACAGTGTACAACTAAAACTTTTGGGAGAACGTCATGTAAATTGACCATAAATTCAAGTTGATTTCCTAAAATTTCATCTCACCATTTTAGTGATTAGCATTTATTTTGGTTGTGCACTTGAAACTTCACTTATATTATTATAACTCTCATCCAGTTGATTCCAATTGATTTCCAAATGGCAAATTACAGTTATTTGTGGTTTCAAAGAAAGAGACATATTAAATAGATTAAAAAATAAACATATTAAGTTGGTTTAGTGACATAATTTGTCACTAAACCAATAACTAATTTAGACTTTGTGTAGAATTTTGGTTTAGATCATATCACTAACATATCATAAACACCATACTATTGTGAAACATCAAACTTTTAAGGTGGTTGATTCTTCTATAGTTGAGCCAGTGCCTTGCAATCAACCTTGTACTAGTCACACACAGACATCAATATTCATGCAAAACACAACAATGGAAACAGTTAAGTTTTTTTTTTTTTAAATTAATAAGACCATTACAATTTTATTTGCTGTCACTGTTGGGGTAATACTGACACAAGACAGCAAATCTGATTGTAAAATAAGACCACAAACAGTAAAACAAAGCAATTAATTTATTTGTGCTGCAGTTCACTCGGAGTACACTTCCTCAGATCACAGATAAAGTGAAACTTAAATGGTTTAATTAAGATTAACTTAATACAATTAAGTAAAGCTTATTTCATTGAATTAAGTCTACGATTTGCACAATTAAATCAAGTAAACTGAACAAATTTGTTTTTATGGTGTACGTCACTGGACTAATTTTCACGGTACTTTAGACCACGATTGAAATGCAGACAGCAACAGGTCTGGGGGAAAAAACATATTTCCTGGGACAAATTGTTCCGGGTAATTTGAGTGGAAACGAGGCTATATACACTCAAAAAATAACTCTTTGAATGAACATAAAAAAATCATGGAAAGGATTTCCACATGATTAAGTTGCTTTATTTCAGCATTATGCAATTCTGTTATTCCAATTTAATATACTTACGTTGGGTCAACTTAATTTATTAAGGTTGATTCAACTTATTTACTATGGTTGGGCACAGCTTAATTTAATAGTGTCAGCCCAACTAATTTGCAGTGTTTTGGAAAATAAATAAAAAACAATAAATAAATAAATAAATAAAAAATTAATTGTTTTCATATACATTAAATTTTTACAATTAATTCTTCTTGTTTAATTTTGTGATTTATATAACTTTTGTGATGTTCTGTGTTAGAAATCTAGATGTGATACTGGATTCATCCTAAATTGCCTTAACCAAAAACATTGTAAAGCCTAAATTGATCATAAGTCCATTGGTAGCAATGGTTTTACAATCAACATAGGCTTACAATGCTTTTGGGAAATGCAGCCCAGAGCACTATCACAGTGATTACTTTCTTATTAAAGTCATTTGAAAGTTTGTTAGCAGGTCCTCAACCCAATCACAAGTGCAACAATTCACCCCAATGGTAACCCTAAAACTATTAATTAACAGAAACTTTTAAATACCAACATAATAGAACAGTAAACATTAAAAAAGTCTTTCCATTTTCTCATCTTCCTAAAAACTGCTTAAAATAACACTTTATTTCAACATTTACACTCCTAGTTCAGCCCCTTTTCAAAGCATGATGGGAAGTGAATCCTGTTTGATTGAGTCCTGGTTGGGTTTACTTGATTGAAACATGTTATTTTAATATGAAAACATCAAGTTAAGTCAAAGAGTAATCCTTTCAAGTCAATTTAACATGAATCAATCACATTTAAACCAGAAACCTGATACAATGGTGTTGAATCAAAATAAATTGTTTAAATAAACTGAACAGCATCAAAAAAAAAATAAATTTTTTTTTGAGTGTACAAGGATGGTTAGAGGGTAAATCAACAATTTTTTGTGATCGGGTTTTTTGTGATCGAGTTTTTGTGATTGGGTATGACTTCATTCAATTTAATTGCAATTATTTTCTAGAATTATTTGCATTTTTGTTCACAAACAAGTATCCACTGTTAAATGCATCATACTTCTGTGTCAAAGTGAAGAATTTAGTCAATAATCTGGGGTTAATGGATTAAAGACAATACTACATTAAAAAGCAGACACATTCTCCCTCAACAAATGAGACTACATTATAAAATCAAACTGCAAAAGTCTTATCCTGGCTTTTATTACCAGGTAGGGAGAAGAATGGTATATTGGTGGTGCTGCATTATTGCTGTGGATTATTTATTTAGCAGGTCTCCAATATTCTCAGCAGCTGTGTATGGTGAGATAATCAATCTAGAGAAATCATTCTGCTTCTGGGTTGGTCTGTGTGTCCCTGTGATTAAACCATCAAAACTAGAGTGCACCATTTATTTATACTTGCTGTTCTTAGGTACACAGGAACAAACAGAGTGTGGGAAGAGTGGTGAATTAAAAATCTTTGGATGTAAATTCAAAGAAAACATGAAAATAATAACATAAAAAAAACAAGTGAGAGATAAAGACATAATGCATGTCTTCATACCCTGCTTCTGAATCTGTGCATGCAAGTATTTGCACAAATTTATTTATATAATATATATAATTTTTAATTAAGACACACCACAACTCAGTACGCCTTCATTCAATTTAATTGTTGTCTGTTATTTAAAATGCACAGATGTGTCAAGTGACAGCTGTCCAAAACATGAACAAAATACAGCCTCCAATAATTCCACAAATAATTAGAGAAATATATTTCCCATGAGAATTTCCTCTGCAGTCTTTCCACTTATCATCTAATCTATTCAAAGTAAAGCATCTCTGGGAAATGGGGGTTTCTTTCACACCTACACAGAAAGTCTGCAAAGATTTCATTGCTTTTCATAATGAGTATACAATGCATCTTTGCTTAGACATGCTTTTCTCTTTGAATACAGAGCCAAGAGTAAATGATTGATGTCCTTGGAAGTAAATCAGAACTTATGTGGGGGTGTAATGATCGATTCACAACAAACTTGTTCTTTATCTAATGTGCATTGTGCACTTAGCAATGCAAATCTATACATATATGTATAGCAATAAAGAGGAAATGTTATGTTGTCTGTTGCAATGTAACAAATTGTCTGTTAAATGCTCCCTCATATGTTCAAAACACCCTGTGTAAGAATTAAAACCTTACAAACATAACAACATCATGTTAAACAGATACAGAAAATTATGTTTTAACTGAAACATGTTGCAGGCAGGCAGTATGTTACATAGAGTTCAAGCAAACTTCAAAAGAAAGAGTTCATCTTTGAATTCAACCACTCAAGACTAAAAAGCAGTGGCAACTGATGAGAACCTCTGTTGAAGGAAAATATCTAAGCTCTATATCAGTATCTCTGGCGATGCAATTTTTAATGCTTTTTATTAAACAAAAAATGAATTTAGAGCGGGCCACTTACAATGACTGCCTAAGGTGATCTACAATGTTTGAAAAAGAAAAGAAAAGAAAAGAAAAGAAAAGAAAAGAAAAGAAAAGAAAAGACTTTTCTAATGAGTAAATGGTTATGCAATACCAACATCATTTGAGTGGAGTTTGTTTGGTGTAAACTATAATACTTTATGAATAGTTTTGCCCCCTCCTGACACTTTCCTGTGAGAGTTTAACATGTTGATCTGGTCTAGACATGAGTTTGGTTATAGCTTTGCACACGGTTGCTAAGCGATTTCACACTATATCCACATACCAAGGGCGCCTTACCACTATAGAAACCTCAGATTGAGAGTTTGGTGAATACATATTTTTGAAGGTGTAGAAAGAACAGGGATAGTTTGAAATCAAGAGGGAATACAGTGAATTGGATTTCTGAGAGGTGGATCCTCTAATATGAATACCACATTGAATATGTCAGAATTTCTTAAAGGGTTAGTTCGCCCTCATGTTGTTCAACACCTGTAAGACATTCTTTCATCTTTAGGACACAAATGTAGCAAATTAGCTCAAAATAAATATGAATAATTAATCATAACTAGTTATAATTAATTATTAATATTTTAATCAGTCAATAAAATTAACTTAATGTAATAAAATTAATATTACAATCAATTAACCTGTTGTTCAATGAACACACAGTGTTAATTGTTTATTAACTAAGAAATGTTCATTTCCAGGTTATGGGAAATAACAATCTTATTCTACTAAAAGCCTGTAGTCAGGACCGACATGAATAGGGACTCCCGTACATGAGCGCAAAACACGGACAACCTTACGTGTGACATGAACAAGACTTTATTAACTAGACTAAACACTTAAACTACTCTAACATTCACACACATACATGCATACAGTTTACCAAGAGAGAGAGAGAAAGCAGAGTACAGGAAGCAAGAAGTTACAGCATTGTTGGACATTCAGCAGATCAACAGCCTTGAGCAAACCATCAGTTTAGTTTTAACAGGCCCTTCTTTAAAAGGGGTAAGGATACTCAATGTATCCGATAATGAGACTAAGTTTGATACTTGCATGTCTCTCCAAGTTGAATTAAAACTGTCCTGATGCAATTTGTGGAGGCTCCCGTTGAATCTTTGCTGATATTTTCTTGACGAAAGAGAACCGGCTGGATTCAGAGGATCTTTGGTGAATGGAAGGTCTAGGCCGAGGCCTGGCACAAGCTTGGGGTTCCTTAGAAGCTTCTAGCTTCTTAAAGCATCATCTTGACGTCAGCATTCATCAGTAAAAGAGAAGAAGAGGAGGAAGAGCAGGAAGAGAGGGGGTTCCTTGTGATCAGTGAATATAAGGGGTGAAGATGTCACACCCTCTTGAGGTGTCTGAGCCAATAAGGAGTTCCCCTTTCAGAGGGAAGTTTTACGAGTCTTTGTTCTGTAGCAAGATATTAGCATAAGACACTGGATTGGATGAATGAGAGAATAACCTTCTAGATTCTTATAATACTAATGTGTCACAGAGTTAGTAACATGTGACATAAATTACCAAATAGGAAATGAAAGTTGGAGTCCGTAGATACCAAGCATGCTGCCAATGTGATCTCAGTTAACTATACATTTGCAACTATGGAACATTAATATCAAAATAGTTCAAAAGAGAGAATTAATACATAGAATAAAGCCTATAAAAGGAAAGTCATGAGATGGGAAACTTGGATACATGTTTATACATTTCCCAAGTGGTTATATAGAGAATACATAGGATTAAGAGAGTTTATTTGTCCTTCTCAGGAAGAATGAGTCACTAGTCTCTCCAGAATTCTTCTGGATCATAAAAGTACCATATAACTGTAACACAAATTAAGATATTTTTGTTGAAATCGGATAGTTTTTTTGTTTTTTTATCCCCCATAGACAGCAAATTAACCATAGACTGTAAAATTAACCAACACTTTCAAGGTCCAGAAGGGTACTAAAGACATCATTAAAATAGTCCACGTGACTGCAGTGGTTCAAACCTTATGAAGTGGCGAGAATGTTTTTTGCGTGTGAAAACAAAAAAATAACTTTATTTAACACACATGCATCGTGCTGCTCACGTGAACAACGTCGGCCAGTAATAAATCGGTGTTCTGACGTGGAAACTGGAATCACTGAATGTAAATAACGTAGGAGAATGACAGGGAAGAGAAGGTATTGTTGAATAAAGTAATTATTTTTACAGACATTTCAAACCAAATTATTTTCTGTGGTAATTGACAGCATATCACAGATGCCGTTGATAGAGCTCATAACATTGAATGTTAATTGGTGCTGGTAATTAACTTGTGTTCTATCTGAAATGGCTGCATAAGGTAAAATAAAGGAAAATATTTATATTTTTTTATTTTTTTATTGTATAAGAAAAATATTTGTGATAGAAAGAAAAGTCTTGAATATTTTGAGTATTTTTCCTCCCAAAGCCTTTTCTAACTCTCTGCAAAAAAAAAAAAAGAAAAAAAAAAAAGCCGAAATATGAAAGAAAGATCAGCAACAACAAAAGAAGTCCTTGCTGAAAAATCCAGCATTGCTGATCACCAGCATAAAGATACACTGCCCGGCCAAAAAAAAGTCACTGTTTGGATTTTAATAGGCAAATACTTAAGAATCAATGAATGGATCATTATTACAGTGATTATTATGTTTCTAGCATGCTATGTGTTTGGCAACAGTTCTTTTAACCCTTAAAGATGCAGTGTGTAGCTTTTCATTTCTGAAACAACCATGTAGGAAGATGTATCATGGCCATATTCCAGGATGGCAATGTCAAGATTCATCAGGCTCAAGATTCAACATTGCCATCCTGGAATATAGCCATGATACATGATGAAAAGCTACACACTCCATCTTTTAGGGTTAAAAGAACTGTTGCCAAACATATAACATGTTAGAAAAATAATAATTACTTTAATAATGACTCTTAAGCGTTTGCCTATTCAAATTCAAACAGTGACTTTTTTTTTTTTTTTTTGCATTCTGGGATCAGCATGGGATGCTGGTTTGCTATTCTCCAGTATAGGAAGTGGGAATGATGGTGGACCAGCTCAGTTTTGCTTGAGAAAACATGCTGGCCCACTAGCTAAACCAGCCCTATACCAGCCTGGACCAACATGGAATTCCTGCTGGTTTATTTTAGTAGAATTTCTGTAAAAAATCTATAAAGTCAGAGTTACATTCATGTGTTTTTTGTTTGGGAACCTGGTTTGAAAACAATAATTATTCTTATTTAAAATTCCATTTGGAGACACAAGTGCCGCAGAAGGTGCGCACTTCACCTGAAAATAAGCTTTTTGTTTTTGAATTACTCACTTTCCCATAAGTGATGCAAGAATATCAACCCTTTAGAACTGGATTTTCATTACATCACAGAACATGCTATTATGGGAATAGCACAGGTAAATGGGTATACGAGCAACTGAAGAGATTTCAACCATCTGTATTCCTCTCTCCTAAGACCTGCACAATTTCGTTCAAGAGGTGGAGGATTGTGAATATATTTGAGCCATGCAAACTAAGGTAGATCAGCGGGCAGAAAAGAATTGTGAACATTGCTCTCAAAGGCCTGTGGAAAGTGGTACAGGACAAGATCAAGCTGAAGCACTGGACGCATCCTGAATTATTAAAATAAATAATATAAGATTGACATTTCTTCACAGCTTTGAATATGCAATAGGAAATTTATAGAGCAGAGTCTATGTGGCCAAAACTTCAGATAGATTTGCATGGATAGGATTTTACCTAATGTTGAAACTCTTGATGAATAAGGCATGAAGAAATGGAAAAGATGCATAAATGCCTTTCAAATATAAAGTAGCATCTTGTGAAGCACAGCCCTTTGAGAATACTGATCTCAGCCACATTTAGCTAATTGCTTTTATGCAAGAATGTGGCTTTGATCATGTTTAGCTGTCTCAAAATTGTGAACATTACTGTGAACGACATTAGAGACAACCTTGTGTTTAAGATTTGAAGAGAAAAGGCAGTTATACAGCTTTTAACGGCAAAGCCTTTGTTGTAAAGTAGATGTGAAAGACTGTCTTAAATGGTGTCTATACTGTATGTTGCCACATTTCATAAAAGATTTATTAAATTCAAACCTTTAGAAGAAAATACTCTATACCTAAGGGTTCTTTCAAGCACTTCATCCACAAATCATTGTATGGATTAAGTTTTCAGTCATTTTTGTTTTAATTAATTTTTAATTAAACAGCTTGTAAAAACTGTATCAGTATGGAAATAACCTGTTAAACAAGAAAGTATTATGCAATCATTTAAATAGAACCTTTTTGGCATAAAGAGTTCTTTAAAATTGAGCCAAGAACCCTAGGGATCTGTATTGAACCCCACTGAACCTTTTTCTAAGTGTACTGGAATAAACCTGAGGGAGTGAAATCATTATGGCATGTCTATTTTTACATTTCTCATACAAGTTGTTGCACTGCTGCTGATGAGATGCAAGATGCTTTGACTGTCTTTAATGCTGAGATTTTACCTTCTGTCCACACGGGAAATTAAGTGTGCTTTTGAAAACGTCTCAGTTTTCCATGTTCAGCTTATCAGTGTTATTCATAAAGAATGAATCATCTCTTTTTTATGATTGGTTAATCTGTTTTTAACTATTAAACTGCCCGCGGTCACACTAGACTATGAACATGTGAAATTTCATCGGATGCTGCAACAGTCATGATATGACGTCACAGTCTACAGCGTCTTTTTTTATATGAACTCATGAATTAGCCTTTCGCCGAGCCCAGCCCCCCTTAGTTACTGTTGCTTTGTCCGACAAGCCGTGGCGCTGTCACTCCACACGCAGTGAAAAATACATCGCGGAACAAAGAGGATACTGACCACACATCGACAGACAAGACAGAGCAGGTTACTTATGATATTAAACAAAGTCCCAGCTTTCAAACGAACGCTATCTTACGACCAATTCGTACTTATTCTACGAGGTGGCTATTTCGTATAAATTCATACAACCTCACTCGTGCGAATTCGTACGATTTGTCTAAACCCCAGTGACGGTTAGGTTTAGGGGCGGGGTTTGGGGTAGGTCATTCGTATGAATTCATACGAACTTGTCAACTCGTAAAATACATACGATTTAGCAAAAAACGTATGAATTAGTACGAGTGAGGTCGTATGAATTCATACGATTTAGCCACCTCGTAAAATACGTACGAATTGCAGTGAGATCGGGTTGTTCAAACCGTGTAGTTATTAAAGAAATTCAAACAATAAAAACCGTTTTGTTGCTCTTTAATGTGTCGTGACCATGGTCGTGACAGATTGCTGTAGATCCTCAGCTCAACCGCTCGTAAAAAACGATCATCTCTTCCTATTAGTCCATGAACATAAGAATGAATGTTGTTTCAAACGCGGAAAGACGTCAATACACACCATTCTTCAAGTTTAACTCCACCGAGGTTAATCTTTTAACTACTGGCTGCTTTGTCGGACAAAATGGCGGATGCGGCGTTCTGATTGGTTAGATCGCTTGTCAATCAAACTCCCGGCGAAAGGTCAATTCAACATATAACATAGTAACACATTCAAAACTGCAAAAATATAATTCTTTGAATTCAGCCAAGAGGTCATGCTGTGACAAATCAATCTTCTACTGAATTCGAAGGTCAGAGTTCACCAAACTTGAACTTTAGAAATGCAAATCTTTTTGCACGAGCTTGCGTTTCCAGTCTGAAACATTCGTATGCGTTTGAATTGAAGTCTATTAGAGTGTATGCATTGACATCACTTTCCCGCCGGAACGCGCTCCCTCAGCAAAAAGAACCTGCTGCATGACTGGATTTAATAGTGGAAAATGCGAAAACACAAATAAAACAAAGGATTACACTAATGGTTGGGCACGAAAGTGTTCCTTATAACATGTCAAAGAAACCTATAGATATTGACATGCAGCCAGGAATCGTGTTTCCTGACATTTATATGTGCCTGATTTCAACGCCGGGGAAATGCATAAAGCAAATCTTCCTGTGAATGCTTCATATAAATACAATATAGGTAGGTCTACATCTGAGTAATCACTTATGTTAATGTTATTTATATCGTCATATCGTCCAGTCCTGTATAGTTTTTGTCAGTGTAATTTTTTGTGTGATTGGAATTCTCTAAGTTACAGTTCTTTTTCTGAAAACTATCAGATTGGACTTCGTTCAGAGGGAGACGACTGATCACGCATCATGTTAGTTTTCTTTATTTTGCAAGAAGCACAACACTTTTTTTTTTTACTTGAGTGTACACAAATAAAAGAAGATATTTCACAGATTAAAATAGAGTATAGGTGCGTTCACGCGGCCTCGTAATTCCTATAGTTACGAGATCCTAGCTTGTAAAAAGCGTTCATGTCCTCATAGAGCTCGTAAGTACAGCTTGTAAGCTGGGAGTTTTCTGAAAGCTCCCAGATGTACCACATGGCTGCTGTACCACCTGACCACTGTAGATAAATAAGCGTTGATAGTGGTCCCATGGAAACGCATAATTATCAGTCCATGGACGTGAACAGCTCCAAATATAACATCACATGTTGTCATCTCAAGATTTCGGTAAATATTAGGTGGCATGAACGCAGCATATTTTGAGTCTCTTTCATACTGATAAGAAAAAAGCAAGGTTGTGTCGCTGGCGCAACCACCGGCTCGAGGGGGTTAAAAACACCCAATTATGCAGAATTTAAGATGGTAAATATTTCATTGATGAGTTGTGAACACAGTATATAACAATACAATATATAGAGTATGATTTTACCCCAAAATCCAACATTTTGACTCAAAATGATAACTGCAAATCCATGTTTCTTTGCCTGGAGTCCAGTTGTTTCTGTGAATTGCAGTGATCCATTTGCTTCTTTTTTCTGTCAGACTGCTTTTAAAATTTTACCTCGGATTTCTTGTCAGATCTATTTGTACGGTCACTCGCAAAGCTCTTTCTTATTTTGGATGCGTTTTGTGTGTTTTTCGCGGCATTCACACTGAAAACCAATGCTGCCGCTCAGTCTTTCTTCCACTCAGTGGGCGTAACCGCAGTAACTTCCTTATTCTGTAAAACAAATTAAATCGCTTCCGGTTTAGGTCTTTTGTATGTGCTTCATGAACAAAATAGCTGTTTTATTCAAGCAAAGATGAGCATAACTGATGTCCCCCACATATGCAGACTGATATTTAAAAGCTTTTTCATTTTTATTCTTCACACTTAACGTTAACAAACTTTGTATGTGGTTAAATTTTATTGGGGTTTCAAGCTTGCAATTATGCAGTCTTCAGGTATGAAAAAGCATTTGTGCGCCCAACCCCGTGAATAAGAGTTAATAGATGATATGGGTTATTTAATTGCTGTTGTTAAGCAGCCCTTTTTTGGGCTAATTCTACCCAGTATAAATCAGACTTTTGCCCTTACACTCATGCTGCGTTAAAACCAATGTTGTAATTACTGTAATTACTAGATGACAACCTAGGATGTTCTAGAACTGTATGCATCCTCGGATTCAGAATTATGTTTCTACGGCAACAGATTAATGCCAAAATGAATCTGAAATTTGAGTAATCAGTAGACAAAACCACAATACAACAAGTATGGGTCATTATGCAAATGAAATTATTGCATCCCAAACCTGTATGACTTTCTTTTGTGGAACATAGTGGGAGATACTGGATGAATGTTGGTAACTTAAATGTTTCAGTTCCCATTGACTTCCATTGCATGGACAAAAAGCCAATGGAAATTATTTGGTTACCAACATCCATCCAAATATCTCCCATTATGTTTTACAGAGGAATAAAAATCATCCAGGTTTGGAACGACATAAGGGTGAGTAAATGATTTTCATTTTTTTTATTTTCATCTTTAGGTGAACTATCCCTTTAATTAACTTGAGGGTGAGTAATGATGACGGAATTAAAATTTTTGGGTGAACTATCCCATTAACAGACATTAAACTGAAATATAAAAGATAACTGCTTGACATTTTACTGCTGAAGCCATTACCATTTTGACTTTTACAAGTCAGAGCTCTCAGAAAATGTCCTGCAGTTGTAATTTTGAGGACATGAACACTTTTTATAAGTCACAATCTCATAACAATAGCAATTGTAGGTGTCATCACACCTTCAGAGTGAACTTGATAGCACTGTGATTTTAGCACCGTCTCACAAAGGAAGCAAATTTCTAAAGGTTACAAATGCATAGCCTCTCCAACAAACCATGATGGCTCTCATAAGGCAAAAGAAGAAAGTTAAGAAAATGATCACTAATGTTGGTTGTAAGCTGTAAGTGATATTCTTATGTTTCGTGATATATGAAAACACAAAAAACAATATAATGTTTGTATCTTTGAATGATCTTGATGTAGGGCTTTTTTTTTTTTTTTTTTTTTTTGCAAATATTGAGGTTATTACAATCAGTAACAACTTACAAGTAATGACTCTGTGATTAATTGGATTTTCAGCCCTATTAATAATCAGCATGCTTCTCTATCAACAAAATCACATCTTCTGTACAGCTAAAAAAGACATTACTTAAAGTGGGTTATATTTCAATAGACTCTTTATCACTTATGCACACCCACATATTGAATTGATTGTCTGATTGTTGAGGCACATTCTGCTGCCTTGAAACTGTGACAAAAGCCCTGCCATGCTCCCACGGGTTATGCTTCATTAAGAGAGTAGGAATGGGTTAGTATAGGCATGCCTGACAGCCACTGATAGAGCAACAGATGATGCCAAAAGCTGCGCTACTTTGTCATGGCACACTTTAGCAGTCTCTAGTCTGGATCTGGATCAGAAGAACGCGTTGTGGCATTTTGGGGCGTTTTTGATAAGAGTCTGACATTTTACACAGTCATTCAATTGATGACATGCAGAGGCAGTGAATAGCTTGTATGACTTTGATTGAAGTTTATTAACATCAAGCCATTGATAAATGGTGATTTCACAGGAATCTTCCCTCATTCTCTAAAAATATAAAAACAGCTATATAAATAGATGCAAAAAATATGTATTTAGCAAGTGACTCCCATTTAGAGAGCAGATATGGCATGTGTAAAGCTCTGAGAAAAAATAGATGAATGTGAGGCTTCTAACATGATTGCTAGCCAGTTAAATAGTCCATCACATTGAATGACCAAATGAAAGAGAGAAATGTTGAAACTCTTGAATAGAAGCACTGTAGATAAAACCTGTGACCTGTTTTGAACACACGCCTAAGCCATCCTCCAGCTTTCCTTTGTGCTAATGCACAGAGCGAAAGAAAAGAGATGATTTCAGATGCAGCGTAGAGCAGGTTTTATTTAATCATGTATCAAGAGGTGCAAATTAGAGGAACAATATTAAAATGATTAAATATTGAAAGTTGAATGTGTATGACGGAGGATGTAAAATCTTAACAATTTTTAAGGATTTATTTTTTTTCATTTAAGAGTTTTCTAAATGAGATCCTAGCTCATGTCACCCTGTCCCCAGATACAAATAGCAATCTTCTAGAGCAGGTATTTTCCACCCATTTCAGGAAATGTCATTATCCTCCTGAAGATGGGCAAAGGAGCCAGTTATTCAACTTCTTTCCATTGTAATCAGATCCATAGAAGTGGCCCTATAAAAACAGTCCCCTAAATTGCATGTTTTATTGGGTGTGCCTGGCAACATGTGATTGAATTTATTGCACATGCTATGTGATGGATTATATGGTCACCAGAATGACTCGGCTGAGCTGTTGTTATTGATCTCAGAGTGGCAGGAACGGCACAAGGTAATTTACTCTCTTGGCTTAACACACGTGCGTCTTTCTGGGGAAATTTGCTATTCTTAACTGAATCTTGCTTGTGCTGTGAATAAACTGTTGCTGTTTATGTCTCTGAAATCTTGTCATTAAGATGTCTTCAGCAAATAAATTACACTTGATTGAAGAAGCTATCTCAGGCTTGGCTGTCTAATTAAGAATCTCAACGAAGTGCCTCTTGAGTCAAATATATAAATAACTTCAGTGTGTTCTTGATCAGAGGATGGTAGAGACCAATGGACCATAGTGAGGTTTGACGGCATGTTTTTTGACATAAATGAAATCTATTATTTTCTCTTCCATCGAAAATAGTTCCAAATGATGTCACAGTGGAATAAGCTGTTGCATGTCTCTGAGTCTGAGTCACTGAGTGGTTAAATTTGGTTAAATTAACCACTTTAAATGGTTAAATCTAATCTTCGAAGAAAATGTCCCAAAGAAAGTTGTTGCCGGTATGTCGGAGCATGAGCTCTTGAAGCCCTGCCCTCTCCTTGAAAGGGGTCCGGGAGCACAAGCTCATTTGCATTTAAAAGGACACAAAAATGGTGCATTTTTGCTCAAATATTTGGGGTATTTTGAGCTAAAACTTGATCTCACAGCAATTCATACATATTTTACGAGGTGGCTAATTCTTATGTTTTTTGGTAAATCGTACATATTTAACAAGTTGACAAATTCATATGAATTAATACGAATGACCAAGCCCAAACCCTGCCCCTACCCGTCACTGGGGTTTAGACAAATCATAGAAATTCATACGAGTGAGGTCGTACAAATTCATACGAATTAGCCACCTCGTAAAATATGTACGAATTGGTCGTGAGATAGCATTGCACATACACACTCTGGGGACATCAGAGACTTATTTTACATCTTGTAAAAAAAAGGGTAGAATGTGTCCCCCTTTAAATATCTCTCCGATGTAGATAGTGTGGATTTTGTGTGGGCCAAGGGCACTGAGCTTTGACATTTTTGTGACCTAGTCTTGCGCACTTACTTCATGCACTCTAAAGTATCCAAGACCCCAAGTGTGTGTATTAGTAGAGGCCCATACTTATTTTGTTCCTGAAGGAATCAGTGTGTTTGAACAAACAGGTTGAGTAAATGATTCAACGACTAGTTACTTGTTGCCATCATCTGGAGTAACCATGTAACATGCAGAAAGAGTCATAGAAAAATCCCCACCACTAATGCACAGATTGACAGTGAAAATTCCTAGTGCTACTGGACTGTGCTTGACCTTTCTATACCCCATGAGCCTAAAATTAAATCTCATCTATCCTTTCTAAGGCACATGAACCCTCTCAATTCTCCAAGTCTACAGCATAATTCACTACAGTACAATACACAAACCAACTGTATGAGCTTGTCTCTTTATAATACAAATCTCACCTCAATTTCCTCCAGCAATTTCCTGTTCATTTTCTTTTAATAAAGACCAAAGTAAGCGGTGTTATGTAGTTTGTGTGTTTGCGTACACCCTGTTTTTTTGTGACGTGAATGTTATGTAAGCCGCAGTCAATGTAACTGAAATTCACAGCAGATGTTATGAAAGTCATTGAGGAACACTGTTTTTGGATAGTTTTTGCACAAATCATGTCACAGCATTAAGTAGATTAAGTATGTTAACACAATGAGTTTTAAATGAATGGTGTTTTCTCAGGAAACAGTGGAGCGCTGAGAGGAATATACTGTTGCCAACAGGTTGCTGTGTTGATCTCCTCATATCATCCTTAAATGGAGATCTTAACATATTAAATTATTTATTTTCTGAGAGATCAATGTTTGACACTGATGTTCATATGGTCAGATCACTCCAAGCATTAGGAAATGTCTCCTTAATTCTACAGCTTGACATATATGCTAAATGAACTGTAATGACACTGAGATACTCAATAAATATCCTTGGATGAACACTCTAAAAAATGCTGGGTTAAATATGGACAAACCCAGGGATTGGGTTGTTTTCACCCAGCCATTTTTTGGCTATTTTGGATTTATTTTTTTAGCCAGCAATATAGTAATATAGTAAAGGGCATGTTTTTGCTCACCCCCAAATAGGGGCAAATTTGTGGGGTATTTTAAGCTGAAACTTGACCAGACCAGAGACTTATATTACATCATTTGAAAGAGGGCATAATAGGTGCCTTTTAACCCAACCTGCTGGGTTTGTCCATATTTAACCCAACTTGGGTTGTTTTTAACCCAGCATTTTTTAGAGTGAACTGCTATAATTACGTATTAATGGCAGCGGGTGCTTAATTGGAAGCTTTCGAATAATGTGCAGAACAAGCCAACTGAGGCTTTATTTTCCTTGTTATAATACTGAAGCTTTTTACATTTTCATGACTGCTTTGTTCCATATTTATGAGCAATGTTCTGGTGTTATATTTTCAAAAAGCAAAGAGTTTAATAATCAGAGTGGAATAAATAGCCCAGGTCAATAATAAATAAACATAAACTCAGTATGTCTGGTAGAAGAAATGTGTCTTTCTGGGCTGATTTGTAATGATTACCAAAGCGTTCTCCAAGTGATGAAACATTAGAATTTATGAGGTTCAGAAAGTCTGCCTTGAATAAGATGGATGGCATTTTAAAATAAACCCCTGAGAGCTAAAACTAAATTAAATGATTTGTTTTTACCTTTTTCTTAGTTTACACCATGTTATTGAAATAATTTCAGAAGTGCATCTGAGCTGTTTTTTTTCATGGTTCATGCATCAACGCTTCCCTCTCTCCTTTGGCTTCAAGTTGTTTTTCAATGGAAGACATTAAATTTTAATTTTCACTTAATGCTGCTGCTCTCTTATTGAGCCTACAGGGGAAATACAGTTTGATCTAGTACGAAACATCTCCCGAAGGCTGGTTCAAGGTTGCTCAGCCTACTGTTAAATGCACTGGGGTCATTTTATCTGCTGATTTATTTGCATATATTAAAACATTATGCTGGCCCAAGAGGAATACTAATGCACTTTTTATTGAAATTCACAGTCAACATCAAATTCAAAACTTCCAACATAACACTTGTTGTGTAGCTACAGTACATTATACGTAATTAATGAACTGAAGACAGATAAGGAAATATTTCAGGATCTGTAGTTAAGCTCAGTTGACAACATTTGTGGCATAATGTCAATTACCACAAAATAATATAATTTATAACTTCACTCCATTAAACTTTTTGTGTTAAGGTTGTAAAGTTGTTTTCATAATTTTTAAGGTCGTGGCAACAATGTTGTAAAATTGGATAAATGTCTGCACAGAATCAGTGATTATTTTAAAGGGATCATGTCATGAGATATCAAATTTTCCTTGATCTTTTGACATATAAGAGGTCTTTGAACCATTAAAACATCCTTCACAGCTTAAAACATCCTCGTTTCAGGCTCCAAAAACTGCTCGTTTTGATATTGCGGGATCTGTGACTTCACACGGACAAAAATTTGCATATGACTGCCTCCAGAGCAAGACATTAACGAATAGTTTTACATCATCTCACCAGAGGCCCCACCCACTGGCATTCAGTCACTTAACGGCTGACATTTGCCTACAAAGGATGCAGTGTCAAAAGCAAATAGTATACCGCTTATAATGACATTATATGTTTGTTCGGAGCATTTTGTTTTGTAAATGAGGCACAGTTTAATGGAGAGTTCGCAAAGAAACTTGATGACAGATGAAGCAGTCAGCTATATTGGATCTGACAGCAGCTACATCACAGATTATAGGTAAATGACAATGGCTGTTGATACTGTTTCCTATGCAATTACAACGTTAGAGATTCATAACAGAGGCCATATACTGACAAGTTTTAAAGGAGCCACTCCTCAAAAACAGATAATTTCAGACAGAGGGTCAAAATGAAAATAGAAAAAGAATCACTTTTAATATTATAAGTGAACCTCAAGGAACACATTAAAAAGTGTAAGAAATCCATGTCATGACCCCTTTAACATTTTATATCCCCATTATTAGCATTATATGCCTTTTTAAAGAGAAGGAGGCACCGTTTACAATTAAATTTTGTAGCAACATTATACAATTAATGCTGTCGGATGAGCTTAACTTGTTTTACTGAATCCAGAATATTACTTTAATGCAGCACAAGAATCATACATCTTACTGTTGCCTGTATTCTGAGATTTCCTTTATAACCTTGTTTTTTAGGGCTTTTGTATTGTAATATAGTTATTGATATAAAACTCAACAATCAAACAATTTCCAGGCTTTCTAAAAGAGCAGAGAATATTAGAGGTAAAAGCAAACAGTACAGTACTTAACGCAAGCATATTTTTTTTAAAGAGCTTGTTAAGCAAAGCTGAGGAGCATAATCAAAGAGTCCTCTTCAAAGCTTCAAGCACAGTAGGAAATCACAGCTTTGCTCACATAAAGACACTGGGCTCTTCAGGTATTAAAGTGTTACGCAGAATAATTTGTAACAAATTTTCACAGGAGAATAGTCATCACAGCATTAAATTGAAACATGCTCAGAGGGTAACACTTCAATAGAAAACAAACAGACAATGCTGCTTAAAAAATAGAGGAGGTTGTTAATAAGACATTGTTTAGCATTGGAACCAACACAACAAAGCAAAACATAAAGATGCATTTGTACGAGAACCAAATTGAATGTACGATTTCAATTTGCACAGCTATTTGAATCTTAAATAACTGTGGTCTCCACTGTGATCATTCAGTCAATGCAAAACCATTGTGATGTCGATCAAAGCTGCTGAAATCCTCCGGCTCTGTTTGAGTTTTTTAATAAGGCTTCCGTAAGGCATCATTAGCCGTGTGCTTTATTTTCATGGCTGATTCTGGAAGGGTAATGTTATAGTCATAGTGGCTTCCTGCGGCTCTGCGAGTGGGCGGTTTACCATCTCGCTCTCGTTCTGTCTGGCGTTCTCTTCATTCATTTGAGACACTTCAGTGGAGCCCGCTTCGAAGCCAGGGACAGTGTTGGCCACATGGACCACATGCACCTTATTTCGTCCCTTTTTGCTGAGGATGCAGCTGAAAACCTTCTTGAAGCCCTTGCGAAAGTGTTTGGACACCAGGGCGTAAACGATAGGGTTGAGGCAGGAGTTGGCGTAGGCCATGCAGTGGGACAGCAGTCTGAAGGCATACGTGGTCTGATTGAAGGGAAAGTCTCCATAGAGGTAGCACAAAATGACCACGTGGTACGGTAGCCAGCAGATGCAAAAGAGCACTGTGACTATGATGATCATCTTGGTGACCTTGCGCTTGGCTCGTTTCGACTCCGACATCCCATCGAGGGGGTCGACCGCTGTCCAGAGGTACTTGATGGTGCGTGTGTAGGAAAGGCTCACGATGAGCACAGGAATAACATAGCCGAAAATGAAGGTGCATGTGTCCAGAACCTTACGGTTATGCTCCTCCCACCCAGGTACGCACACATTGCTGTTCTCGAAATCGATGAGGTCGTAGTAACTCAAATAAGGCCCGGCGAACACAAGCGACAGGCCCCAGATGACAACCATTGCGACTACGGCATTACACGGCGTTCTCAGTTCTCTGGAGCGCAAGGGATAACGAATGGCCAGATACCTACAAAAGAAGAAATGAGAGAGAGAGAGTGAGCAAGAGGGAGATTTGAAGAAAGACTGTAGAAAGAGAGATGGCTGAGAGTCAGTGGAATATTACTGGAAAAAGAAGGGTTATGCTTTAGGAACCATGTTAATTTTAGAAAAGCTTTCCAGTGCTGGAGAGACCTAAGTGGGAAGGCCTGAATATGGAAGCAGAGGTTGCGGTGTTTCAACTCCTTATGTAAGTAAAATTGTCTTTGAGTGTCATTAGACACTTTTCCACTGTCGTGCCAGTGCGAGGCAGGGCTAACAACGAGCCATGTGGGGCCAATAGCCTCGGACCTCAATCACAAAGGCCAAAATCAAGTTGCGTATCCACTGTCGGGCCATTCCAAAATGAGCATGACAGAAGCAAAAATTTTGTCTTAAAGATTTCCAGAGCTACCAGATTCCAGCATCGATATTTGACCAATGTTTTACAATAAAAAAATGTTACACTGACAGTAATTTATTCATTTGTGTCAGGAGTGCACATCAACCATGCTGAATAAAACTGGTATTTACCATTTCACATCAAAAGAGAACATGTACCTATTTGGTTGCACCTGCTTCCATTTATTTGTGATCACAGGAAAGCACAGAACAACTCCATTAAAGGGATAGTTCACCCAAAAATGAAAATTTGATGTTTATCAGCTTACCTCCAGTGCATCCAAGATGTAGGTGACTTTTTTTCTTCAGTCGAACGCAAATTTTGATTTTTAACTGCAACCGCTGCCGTCTGTCAGTCAAATAATAGCAGTGATTGGGAACTTGAACAATAAGAGTCGAAAAAACTTCCATAGACAAATCCAAATTAAACCCTGCGGCTCGTGACGGCACATTGATGTCCTAAGACACGAAACGATCGGTTTGTGCGAGAAACCGAACAGTATTTATATAATTTTTACCTCTAATACACCACTATGTCCAACTTCATTCAGCTTCCTGTTAGTGAGGTCAAAAAACGCGTTGTGATGACGGAAGTGATGTCTCGCCCAAATACTTCAATGAGCGCGAGACATCACTTCCGTTGTCAGAGCGCGATCAGACCTCACTAGCCGGAAGCTGAACGAAGTTGGACATAGTGGTGTATTAGAGGTAAAAAATTATATAAATACTGTTCGGTTTCTCGCACAAACCGATCGTTTCGTGTCTTAGGACATCAATGTGCCGTCACGAGCCGCTGGGTTTAATTTGGATTTGTCTATGGAAGTTTTTTTGACTCTTATTGTTCAAGTTCCCAATCACTGCTGTTATTTGACTGACAGACGGCAGCGGTTGCAGTTAAAAATCATAATTTGCGTTCGACTGAAGAAAAAAAGTCATCTACATCTTGGATGCCCTGGAGGTAAGCAGATAAACATCAAATTTTCATTTTTGGGTGAACTATCCCTTTAAGGCTTTTAAGTCCAAAGGCTTACACATTTAGAAAAATATTGATAAAATATTATGTTTACGTCACATTTCTTTACAAAGAGTGAGCATTTCTATTAATTTTCCATGAAATTATGTGATCTGAGGAGGTTTTTGGAGTCTCTTCCATCTCACGATTATCCATTCAGCCAGAGCAACAGAGAGAGCGCACAAACAGAAAACAAGAGTTATACGAGTTATACGAGTTAATCGAAGTGCATGTAATTTATATGGGGATGCATTAGTCCGTTATCAACAAAGACAAAAGAAAGAGACAAATAAAACCTGAAACTAAATAAATACACAATTATAATCATAACTGATCAGTCTCTGGTGTATTTATTATCACATTAGTTCCGTCCCGAACGACACACTATATACTATGCACTTATACACTATGTACTTATGCAACATGTACTCATCCATGTAGTGTGTGAATTGTATAAGGTTATTTTGTCATTTAACAATGGAGTCTGATACCCTCTCCCCCTCCCCTACGTAATTAAAGCTGCATCAGTTGAGTGCATGAAGCGTCCAACATTCCACACTTTGTTTTTTCCGTTATTTTAGTGCATCATCCGGGTACTTAAAGTGTACTTTTTCTTTTTGGAATGTTCAGTGTGAATGCACTACTCACACTATTTATACTAAAAAACATCATAGAATAGTGCACAAGTACATGAATTGGGACGCATCTATTAGTTAGCATAAGTAGCCTTTAGCATCGCATTTAAATATATTTCTGCATCATGTGGTGATTAGAATCCCCATCGGATCTCAAGGAAGTTATTTCAAACACTTGCTGGTGTCTGTAAGTTCATTTTTTGTTCTTCCTTGTCTTTCTTAATATTCACTTTATTTTTTGCCAAGCATTATTTTCCTTCGCTTCAGCTATGAGATGCATCCACTCTTGCATTGCATGTTTGTGGATTTTGGGGTGGGACCAATAAAGTATGTTTGCTTGGGTTGATTTCAGATATCAGCAATGTTTCTCAGAAATTGCTTACTCCACCTTTAAGCAACAAGAAGCATAGTCTTAAAGGGTTAGTTTACCCAAAAATTCTGTACTCACCCTCATGCAGTTCTACACCCGTAAGACCTTCATTAATCATCAGAACACAAATTAAGATATTTTAGTTGAAATCCGATGGCTCAGTGAGGCCTCCATAGGGAGCAATGACACTTCCTCTCTCAAGATCCATAAAGGTACTACAAACATATTTAAATCAGTTCATGTGAGTACAGTGGTTCAATATTAATATTATAAAGCAACGAGAATATTTTTGACTTATAAAGTGATGGCCGATTTCAAAACAATGCTGCAGGGTGTATTGTTTTGGCAAAAATCTTAATTTGTGTTCTGAAGATGAACGAAGGTCTTATGAATGTGAAACGGCATGAGGGTGAATAATAAATGACATAATTTTCATTTTTGGGTTTTCCTTTAAGATTTTGCAGCCCATCATCGACCAAACCACACTCTTCACTATTAGCCCCTGCAAAACTGCAACATAACAGAAACCCTTTTAAGTCTAACAAATCTCCTCCTATATTAATCCTGTGCAAAAAACACCAAATAACACTTAATTTTAACATTATTCTCCTTGTACAGTCTGATGCAAAGCATGCTCCAACTCATTCAAAGTTCAGCTTAAGTTACTTTAAAGGTGCCATAGAACGTCTTTTCAAAGGATGTAATATAAGTCTAAGGTGTCCCCTGAATGTGTCTGTGAAATTTCAACTTAAAATACCCCATAGATTTTTTTTAAATTAATTTTTTAACTGCCTATTTTGGGGCATCATTAACTATGCACTGATTCAGGCTGCGCTGCCCCTTTAAATCACTCGCTCCCTGCCCTCCCGAGCTCTCGACTATAAGTACAGTTATACAGTGCATAAACAAAGTTCACACAACTAATATAACCCTCAAATGGATCTTTACAAGATGTTCGTCATGCATGCTGCATGCATGCATCGATTCCTGTGAGTAAAGTATTTATTTTTATGTTTACATTTGATTCTGAATGAGTTTGAGGCTATATGCTCTGTGGCTAACGGGCTAATGCTACACTGTTGGAGAGATTTATAAAGAATGAAGTTGTGTTTATGAATTATACAGACTGCAAGTGTTTAAAAATGAAAGTAGCGATGGCTCTTGTGGAGTTTGAGACTCACTGTATGTCATTTCCATGTACTGAACGCTTGTTATTCAACTATGCCGAGGTAAATTCATTTTTTGATTCTAGGGCACCTTTAAGTGCAATGAACTATATTTTAAATAAATTAACTAATTGAATTCACAGTATCTTTTTAATGTCACAGTTTTACAATGCAGTCATGTATAAAATGACTTCTTTAGTCATGTATAAAAGAAGAACAGGAAATGTTCATCAAAAGCTGAGTGGTGCTTCCTGAAACTGAGTTTGACCAAAAACACATGATCAATATAGTCAGTGTGTTTCTGTGCACAAGATGAATGTGTCTTCTTGATTTCTACCTAAAGGTGAGGCAATTTCCGATGGGGATTCTCAGTCTCCGCTGAGCCCAGAATCATTTTTGACAAAGCAGATTAACATGCTTTTTCCAAAGATAAACACATTCAGGATGGATGGAGCGCAGTGGGTCTGTTGCTCAGGCTGAGAGTAACATATTACATTATGGCGTATCAGTGGCCTTGTTACATTTATGCCATTATTTCAACAAAAAAAAGCCTGCCTGGCTTTCTCATTCAGCAAGACCCACTCTTCACTGGTGCTTTAGTTTGACCTTAATGTTAAAATAGACCTAACATAATTTTAGCGATATGGGTGGATGCTACTTCATTGTAAAGACAGGATAATGGGCTGCTGGTTTTTGGGGGTGTTTTATTAATAAAGTGGGTAGTTGCTGATAACTCCACTGACATTTATCCAGTTAAACTCCAACCTTTGCCGCTGCAATTTGCAAGACTTCCTTGTGTTCAGACGATCCATTTCATTAAATAACATAACTGGCCCCTGACCAATTACAATACTGTTGGTTTCTCATATAGGCTATCATTTTAAACCCCATGGGGCTACATGGAAAGTATTAAAGGTAAGCTGTGAAGTTATTATGCCTAGAGTGAACATAACTTAACAGGATTAGTATAATATATATACTTTTATGTCCCAGGGGTTAATGACGTTTATTAAAACAAATAGATTTCAAATCTCTTCTGATTGTTATATGAATATCACATTAAACAGTTTTAACATGTATTCATCATTTCATCATAATTGTACTACTTTTCAAATACCTTTATGCATAGATTTTGTTTTACCATTGTCCCAGATCATGACTTCTCATTTTATATTATGACAATCTCTCATAAAAAAATATGATTAAATGTTCAGAACTATGATATTTTAAACAAAGAACCATTTCTATATGTGAAAATAATCTATATAATATTTTCTATAGTTTAGGGTCCAAAACTATTAACTAAGACTTTTGCCTCATTAAACTCTTAATTACTACTTATTTGTAGTTAGTAAGGTTGTTGTTTAGGTATTGGGTAGGATTAAAGGATTAGTTCACTTTCAAATAAAATTTTCCTGATAATTTACTCACCCCCATGTCATCCAAGATGTTTATATCTTTCTTTCTTCTGTCGAAAAGAAAAGATCGCCTTCCAAGTGCTTCCGCCAAAACCGCATTTCTGTATTTTTCAAAAGCTTTTGCTGTATGTCCTACGCCTTTCCTATTCTACTTACGTAACGAACGCAGCACCAGTTCCATTTTTTTCTGTAAGTAGAATAAGGAAGGCGTAGGACATACAGCTTAAACTTTAACTATAAGGAGAATAATCCTGGAATGTTTTCATCAAAAACCTTCATTTCTTTTCGACTGAAGAAAGAAAGACATGAACATCTTCGATGACATGGGGGTGAGTAAATTATCAGGAAATTTGAATTTGAAAGTGAACTAATTCTTTAAGGGATGTAGAATATGGTCATGCAGAATAAGGCATTAATATTTGCTTTATAAATACTAAACAGCAAATAGTAATAAGCACCAGTTAATATTGAGAATTGGACCCTAAACTTAAGTGTTACCCTTCTATAGATGTAGCATCATTTCTACTGCATTGAGAAACTGAGAAAAACAAAGAAAATCAAAAAAAAGGTAAATATCACTTGACCACAGAATATTTCATGGTGTCATTTCCGAACTAGCTGCATTTTATTTTTTACATTATGCACAAATATTATTTTATTGTGTGTATTAGGACACATAAAATGTTATCTATATAAAAAAAGTTTTCTTTCAAAAATGTTAAAAAATGTAATTTCCACCACCATAATTCCAATCACAGAATGCCATTAAACACAAAACATCATTTGAGATGTGGCAGAAATGACACTATGATGGGAATTTAATTAATTGGAGAAACAATGACAATTGCCCTGTACTTTATGCATATACACTGTTGGACTACATATTGACCAAATTAAATAAACCAGCAAGAGTGTGAAAAATGTTCTGAAAAATGTTTTTTTTTTTTTTTTTTTTAAGAGCCTATAATTGAAAAAGAGAGCACCCACCTGTCCACAGACACCGCCGCCAAAGTAAAACTGCTAGCATACATGGTGAGGTTGATGAAGAAGTGAACCACCTTGCACATGAAGGACCCAAAAACCCAACCCTCCAGAGAGTAGATGGTTGCTTGGAAAGGCACACAGAAGATGATGAAGAAGAAATCGGCTACACTGAGGTTGAGGATGAACAGATTGGTTGTGTTGTACCCAACCTGTCCACTTCTGAGGAGCACAGCCAGTACCAGACTGTTCCCAATGGTCCCTAAGAGGAAGATGAGCGAGAAGACCACAGACACAATGACACTGGCTGGGTTGAGCTGGTAGCTCTCGGAGGAGTTCCAGTGGCCCATGGCTTTAGTCAGGTCCTCGTGATCTGACATTTTAAGACGGTAAGTTCCAGAGCCCTGCAAAAGGTCATAAATTATGAGACACTGATGTAGTTTGTGCTTAGACTCTAGGCAATTTCCTGCAAATCTCACAAATCTTTCCGGAAACTGAATCACATTGTGATGAGATTTAAAATCTCTTATGAGAAGTTTTATAGCTAGACCAGCACTAAGAGGAAATATCAGGAGGATCAGACTCAAGAAGTCATACATTTTGATGAACATGAAGTACATTTTGATTACAAAAGATCATGAAAGCTTGTGCAAGTACAAAGAGTCAAGACTCAAATCAATTTCAGAAAGCTATCATGACCTCTCCAAAGGCAATGAACCAGTCTTGTTGAGATATAAAGAGCATGGCACCATCTGGTTGAGAGCTAATCAAAATGAAATGGAAAAATTCACTTTGTAATCATCAGAGATCTTAGTGGAAAGTTGTTTGGATAAAAATATAGATGTGTCAATATGGCATGGTATTATGGGGTGCAATACATTGGATTATTGCAGGATCATATTAGCATGTTATTGTTGGTTAGACCTGACGAATGAGAAGGAATGCAATTTCCTACCAGTGGTAAGTCCACAGTATGTCCCAATAGGTGTTGCTCAGAATCAGCCAGCATCGACTTCTCCACTTCAGATATTGATCGGGCTATGGGAATTGAAAAAAAAAAAAAAAAGACATCAATTTTTATCTTTTCCATTAAAAAGCACACATAGTGAATTATACATGGTTGACTTCCCAATAAATAATATTTTGCTAGCACCATTAATAAGTTTTGAATCGATGGATTTAAATTCAGCTGAGTTAAATTCAGTTTCAAAATAGTTCATCTCTGGTTACACTTGATTTACATGCCAATTCAGACTACACTGCAAAATTGTGCGAGATAAGACTTGTTTTCATATCTCAAATTTATTGCATCTAAATTGACAAAATTTTGGTAGATTTATGCTTAAAACCAGGAAAAAAATTGATGTGGGGTACAGAATAATTGGAGTGAAGAAAAACTTAATTTGAGTCTCTGAGAAGTTTTAATAATTTATGCATTTTTTCTTCTCAAGTCAGTTAATATTAGTGCTCGAAAATATTTATTTTATTAAAGTATTACAATTGAATTAAATAAAAAAACATGGTAACACTTCAGTATGGAAAACACATATTTACCATTAACTAGGACCTTTGCCTCAATAAACTCTTAATTTACTGCTTAATAGTTAGTAAGGTAATTGTTGCAGCATTTAAAGGGTTAGTTCACCCAAAAATGAAAATTATGTCATTGTGTCTTTCCACATCCGTAAGACCTTCGTTCATCTTTGGAACATAAATTAAGATTATGTATAGAAGACATATTTATAACAGTTCATGTGACTACAGTAGTTCAACCTTAATATTATAAAGCGACGAGAATACTTTTTGTGCACCAAAAAATACAAAAAAATGACTTTTCAAAAATATTCTACTGATAGACAATTTCAAAACAGTGCTTCATGAAGCTTCGAAGCTTTACAATTTCTTTGTTTTGAATCAGTGGTTCGGAGCACCAAAGTCATGTGATTTCAATAAATCATGTGTTTCAAAATTTTAGAAGTACACGTGACTTTGGCAGTTTGATATGCGATCCAAACCACTGATTCGAAACAAAAGATTCGTAAAGCTTCGAAGCTTCGTGAAGCAGTGTTTTGAAATCGCCCATCACTAGATATTATGGAAAAATTATTATTTTGTTTTTTTGGTACACAAAAAGTATTCCCAGAGCTTTATAATAATAAAGTTGAACCACTGTACTGATTTAAATATGTTTTAGTACCTTTCTGGGCATCTGAAAATGTAAAATATCTTGCTGTCAATGCAGGCCTCACTGTATTTCATCTTAATTTGTGTTTTGAAGAAACAAAGGTCTTACAAGTGTAGAACAACATGAGGGTGAATAATAAATGACATTATTTTCACCCTTTGTGTGAACTAACCCTTTAAATTTACGTATTTGGGGTACGGATTTAGGAATGTAGAATATAGTCATGCAGAACAAGCCATTAATATGTGCTTTATAAGTACAAATATACAGCCAATATACAAGCTAATAAGCAACTAGTTAAAAGTGAGAATTGTTCCCAATACTAAAGTGTTACCTAAACCTTTCATAAAAATGATATATACTAATAATATAATGCAACAGGTGAATCCTGCAAAAGTAATGCAAACCTGAAATAAGAGCATTATTAAGTGTGGAAAAAGCAAGAGCTTTCAGGAAATTGGAGTAGCAAATGTGGAGCTGTTCTCCCTAATAGGCCGACAAAGTGCATTTTAAAAATGTGACATAACCAGCTGACAATAAAAAAAAAGTAGTATGTAGAATATAGGTGACTAATCTGCTCCATGCAGAAATGCGCACGTTCTATTAGTCTGTAATTGGCTGTCAGACATTCATCATAATATAATTAAAATACCAATCTTCAATCCCTCTTCAAAACCAATTTCATTACATCTACTGATTGTTTTGTTTGATTAAACAATGTAAGCCTTAAGATCACACAATCTTTTTTTCTCAAGCAGGAACCAAGAGTGACTCATTATTTAGCAAGACCTTTATAGCAGTAAACTGGGGTAAATGAACAGGAAGCAATTTACTCTGAGAGGTTAAGCTTTCCTGGACACATTTATCACATATATTTTCTTGCTTCTGCAATGTCTTTATCGATAATTGAGAGTAAAGGGGAAGTTAGAAAGCGATGAAAGGAGAGGAGAGAAAGACGAGCAAAAAGAAAATGAAGACATTTCAACAGACATTTGATTTCTTAAAAATAAAATAGAGGTTTGTTGATGTGTATTGACTTTGTTAAGGCATCTCAAAACCAATTTTTTTTTTTAATTATTTCTCAACAGTAGCTTTAAGTGCTTCTCTCTTTTTCATCTCCCATCTCTCAAGTGTTTTCAGAAATTATTTGAAAATCACCAATGCAATTCAGAAACAGCTCTTAACCAGATCAGCTCTGAGGATCTGTGAATTATGCTGCAGTGTTATTAATCAGACGGTGCAGGTTAGGTTGTTTATAGATTCATACCACAAGAGATTGTGTTGTTTGGCTTTTGGCATCTCAGTCTTTGGCATCTTTGTTTCAGAACGATCCCTTTTGTAAACACACCTGACTGTCTTTCATGTGAAGCCAGCTGTCTAGCTGTCAGTGAATATAACATCAAGCGTCCTTCAAGAAGCAGGGCTGTTTAACTGATCCCTTTGGTTACAGTGACAGAGTGCATCCGTTTTGTCACTTGTCGAATGGTGCACGAAACCGCCTCAAATAGCACCGCCTGTGTCACTAACCCCCCTTTTAAACTCGTTTGCCATTTAAAATTAATTGAGTCAAACTTTCATGAACTCATGAGCCAATTAAAAGCATCTCCGTACATGAACTACATCACTGTGGAGTGAGATTTCAAAAGAGACTCATTAAAGAATATGAAATGTATAGATATATTAAATGCAGCAGCAGAATAAATTGAGTATACGGAGACGTTACAGAAAGAAACATTGTAACCCAGATGCATTACATGTCAAATCAATGCAGTATATACAGTAAATTCATCTTGTAGGGTGAAGATAAATTCAGATAAATTAAGTCATGTAAAATGAACGCCCATGCTGTCCAAGGTCATCATAGAAATATACATGCATTAAACGTCATTCTTGAGGTGTCTTAGGAAATGTACATGCCAGAGAGTCCACATCTGATGACAGTATGACAATTTCAAACAGTTGCTTTTCACTTACCAGCTCATGAGATGAACCATGACTGTATATCCACAACTCAGTGTCATTGTAATATTGAGAAGCTTCCAGTCTCCAGAAAAGCTAGTGATGCTTTCAGAATGTAACAGCTCCTGAACAAGCTTCATCTCCTCTCATTCCGCTTCTCCGTTTCTCTATGCCTCTTACGTTCCCGCCCTCACTCCCCCTCACATATGGAGGCTCCTCCTCCACATTGTGGTAAAGGCTCACACTTTACTGCAAGAGAGAGAGAGAGAGAGAGAACATGCAGTGTTTCTTTCTCTATTCACATTCCCACAAAGATCTTTTCATGTGCGTTTCTAATGTTGCATCAATGCGGCTAAGATACGCACATGCACAAATCTAGAATAAGAACATGGTAAATTATTCAGAAGGAGGCCTGAACTCACGTGGTATTTACTTTTGGCATCACTTTTGCACATGGGCATTTTTTCTTTTAGAGGCATAATTTAGAAATCTATTGGAATATATTTCCCAAGAGATTGGAATTCAATTGCAATCCGTTTACAGTCCCCCCACCCCCCAAATTGGATACACACTATGACCAAATCAATACATCTCCAAGGCATCATTGCTCATGCTAATATGACAGAAGGATGGCATGTCTGCAAAACTGAAAGTGCACATTTTATACACATTTGTCTCAAATTTAAATTCAAAAATGTTAAACATCTTTGTTGATCCTGGAACAACATTCCAATCAGATTTGAGGAATAGGTTTACTGTTAATGTCAAGTTTACAAGCTTACAACAAGGGTTAGGGGATTCTTCTCCATTTTTCACCTATAATTTCCCTCTGATTTTATGGGTGGTGTATATGTTTTTGGAATGTTGTTCCAGCTCAACAAAAGATGCTGATCCAGTAGCACATATTACTTAGCAAAATCACAGCGATCAAAGAGGAATATTATATCCACTGTGTGTTTGCTCCTGGTCTTGGTCTGCAAAGGAGACATTCAGGTCACAACTGTGCACTACCTTTGAAATTCATCTATGAATGATGCACCGCCCAGACAACACATATACATGTTACATATACAACCCGAATTCCTGAAATGTTGGGAAGTTAAAAATAAAAGACTTTCAGATCACATGAGCCAATATTTTATTCACAATAGAACATAGATAACATAACAAATGTTTAAACAGTAAATTTTACACTTTTATCCAGTAAAGCTCATGCCTGCTACAGGTCTAAAAACAGTTGGGGGCAACAAATGGCTGAAAAAGCAAGAAACTTTGAAAAGATTCCGCTGGGAGAACATCTAGCAACTAATTAAGTTAATTGATATCAGGTCTATAACATGGTTATCTATAAAAGGGATGTCTTGGAGAGGCAGAGTCTCTCAGAGGTAAAGATGGGCAGAGCTGTGAAAGAGTGCGTACAAAGATTGTGGAATACTTTAAAAACAATCTTCTTCAATGTCAAATTGCAAAGGCTTTGCAAATCTCATCATGTACAGTGCATAACATCATCAAAAGACTCAGAGAAACTGGAGAAATCTCTGTGCGTAAGGGACAAGGTTGAAGACCTTTATTGGATGCCCGTGGTCTTCGGGCCCTCAGATGACACTGCATCACTCATCGGCATGATTGTGTAAATGACATTACTAAATGGGCCCAGGAATACTTTCAGAAACCACTGTCAGTAAACACAATCCGCCGTGCCATCTGCAGATGCCAACTAAAGCTCTATCATGCAAAAAGGAAGCCATATGTGAACATGGTCCAGAAGCCCCGTCGTGTCCTCTGGGCCAAGGCTCATTTAAAATGGACTGTTTCAAAGTGGAAAAGTGTTCTATGCTCAGAATTTGACATTCTTGTTGGAAATCATGGATGACATGTCCTCCAGGCTAAAGAGGAGGAAGACCTTCCAGCGTGTTATCAGTATTCAGTTCAAAAGTCAGCATCTCTGATGGTATGGGGCTGCATAAGTGCATACGGTATGGGCAGCTTGCATGTTTTGGAAGGCACTATGAATGCTGAAAGGTATAGAAAAGTTTTAGAGCAACATATGCTCCCCTACAGACAACATCTATTTCAGGGAAAGCCATGTGTATTTCAGCAGGACAATGCAAAACCACATACTGCAGCTATTGCAACAGCATGGCTTCATCATAGAAGAGTCCGGGTGCTGAATTGGCCTGCCTGGAGTCCAGATCTTCCACCTGGAGAACATTTGGCGCATCATTAAACAAAAGACAACCACGAACTCTTCAGCACCTGGAAATCTATATCAGGCAAGAATGGCACCAAATTCCAACACCAAGACGCCAGAAATTCATAACCTTGATGCCCAGATGTCTTCAAACTGTTTTGAAAAGAAGAGGACCTGTAGCAGGAATCAAATTTGAAATGAGATTGAATTGATGATTGTAAAATTTCTCTGTTTAAACATTTGTTATCTATGTTCTATTGTGAATAAAATATTGGCTCATGTGATTTGAAAGTCTTTTAGTTTTCATTTTATTCAAATTTAAAAACATCCCAACATTTCAGGAATTTGGGTTGTAACATATGTGTTGTCTGGGCGGTGCATCATTCATAGATGAATTTCAAAGGCAGTGCACAGTTGTGACCTGCATGACTCCTTTGCAGACCAAGACCAGGAGCAAACAAACAGCAGATATAACATTTGGATGTAACATTTCCGGACATTCGGGTTGTATGAGACTTTTTACAAAAGTTATTGTTATTGCCCTCCAAGATTAAATTACTTCCATCATTGTCTCCATTCCTATTGTCCAATTGGCTATGGAAAATGTATGAAAGCCATTTCAGCAGTACAGTAACTCAATCCACATGGACTAATGAAATTCCCTTTGGCACTCCAGTTTGGTACTCTAGGGTTTCCCCGCTGATGTTCAAGAACCTAAAATCAGATGAAATCATGTTGCCACATCCAGTTCTTTTGTTGTGCCACGGTCATAGAACTTCACAGTGACACACAATTGATGCATTTTATGTGTGCATACAGACACATTTGTTTGTATGTATTGGAACCTTTTTTTTTCAAAATTGAAATATCAATGGTAATTCGTAATGGTAATAAACTAATATCAGTATACAAATATATAAAAATACATTAGAATATATCTAAAGAAATGGAAAATAACTTGTCTTTCATCACAAAGTAGTTCCTATGATGTTTTGTCAAATTATAGTCACCTATAATTTTCATTATCACCTACAGATATTTTTATAACAAACCATAGATTTTGTTTTATACATGCGTCAGTTTGGATTTCAGAGACAGCTTTTTTTCTTCTATCTTCCTCAGCACATTCTATATTAAACATTCACTTAACATCTCAGGGAAGACCCTGAAGCAATTCCAATAATGTGTGAGACAGGACATGTGATTTTCTCCCTCAGCTATTCATCTGTCATGCTTGTTGAAAGTGCAATACAACAGGTACAGGGTTCACGTAACAAACAGAGAGGCTTAAATAAAACAGTCAATCATCACTAATAAGAATTCAGTATGCTGTCTGTTTTTTTTTTTGTTTTTTGTTTTTTTATGTATTCCATATTTCTTTAGGGTAAAGTTGCCCTTATTGCTATTTCCAATTCTTTACTCTGGGGTTTTTGAATTGCTGTGCAAAGTCTGGAAACAGGTAGAGTTGGTCACTGGGGACTGCTGCCACTTTGATGAAGACTATGGGAATGGATCCCTCAAGCGATCTCTAATAGCAGACGGGGCTTGAATACAAAGAGCATCATTACAGTTACGACCTCTGACTGATTGCGCTCTTGTTGTTCAGTGTAAGATTCAGCAGAATGCCTGATAATTTCATGCTGTATGTCTTTTTTTCTTATTTTCATCTATGATATTGATTTCAAAACACTTATTCTTTGAGTAAAGGGCACGATGCATCAAATTTTTATGTTGTCTCTCATCTGTGCTCTATATGTGTTATTTATTATGGGGAATTTGTAATACAAGTTTCTCGTTGCCACTGAAATGAAGAACAGGAGGCAGGCTATGTGGTCCATGTGTGGAAATTAACTGAAACATTGAAATCATCTGTTCTTGTGTGACCAGTGTGTCATAACAGGAATATCACTGCATATGTAATTGTATAGTCCATTTGCAGAGATAAACTGAGAGCTGCTAAAGATGTCACTTCAGCCACTTTATTCATGGTTGGCAATTAACAGACACTTGTCACCAAAATTAATCAATTTCTTCCAAAATTCAAGATAAGGGCTATTTCCACAAATATCAGCACTATTGTATGTGATCTTGATTTTATACAACATTTCAATTAAAAATAATTAATACTGTATGACATCTAGATACTTCTATTTCAGTAATTAAAATTACTACAATGAGCGAATGATTCAATGACTCATTCATTACAGACAGAAGACTTTGTTCCTGAATGAATCAACTGTTTTGAAAGAATCGATTGGATTAATGATTTTAATGACTGTGTTTGAATATGCCTGCTATATAATACAGACAAAAAAAAACAGTATTTAAAATTGTAGCATGTCCAAATTCATATTTTTCATAAAACAGTAAACAAAAAGTACCTGAATGACCTGCAACTAGCAGCGACATTTGAAGTGGGCAATTAATGGACTCATATAGTATAGAACATATTTTTTTTAATGACACATGCCTCCTTTGAGCTGCATTAAACAGTCTGTGTAAATTCATCTAAATGTCACAGCAGAAGTGGCTGCAGCTTCTGTACCACTTCTACTGTGCAAAAATGGCTTTTGTTAATACTGATTTTATTTAATAGATAACAGCCCTATATATACAAAGTTCTGTCATGAAACTCTAGATTGCACAGGCTGATAGGTCCTTAACTCAGTCTGCTGGCAATCACATCATTCTCTATAGGGCCCAGCTGACTGGTGTATCAGTAGCCTCGCTCTGAACTCATTGCCCAACCTTCAAATACTTGGTCAGCATTTGCTGTAGCAGTGGCAGCATGCTTTCAGAAACCCTCCACCTTCCCCAACTCCACATAGAGATCTGCTATGGATAATTCATGTATGCTATTATGTACAACAGCAGCATGTCTTGCTTGCTCGCAGCAGTGTGTCATGTATATGCTGTCAGTAGCAAGTCCTGTACTTGCTCTGCAGCAGCAATAACCAACAGCAGCAGCAATAACAGCAACAATAATCAACAGCAGCAGCAATAACAACAGCAGCAGAAATAATAGCAGCAGCAGAAGCAGCAATAACCAACAGCAACAGCAACAATAATAACCAACAGCAGCAGTCATAACAGCAGCAGCAATAACGACAGCAGCAATAACAACAACAGCAACAAAAACCAACAGCAGCAATAACATCAGCAGCAGCAACAACAACAGCAGCAACAATAACCAACAGCAGCAGCAGTAATAACAGCAGCAGCAGCAGCAACAATAACAATAACCAACAACAGCAGTCATAGCAGAAGCAACAATAACCAACAGCAGCAGCAGTAATAACAGCATCAGCAATAAGCAGCAGCAACAACAACAATAACCAACAGCAGCAGCAATAAGCAGCAGCAACAACAACAACAGCAACAGCAATAACCAACAGCAGCAGCAGCAACAATAACCAGCAACAGCAACAATAACCAACAGCAGCAGCCATAACAGCAGCAGCAATAGCAGAAATAATAGCAGCAGCAGAAGCAGCAATAACCAACAGCAGCAGCAATAACAGCAGCAGCAACAGCAAGAACAATAACCAACAGCAACAGTCATAACAGCAGCAGCAATAATGACAGCAGCAATAACAACAACAACAGAAACAATAACCAACAGCAGCAATAACAGCAGCAGCAGCAACAACAGCAGCAGCAACAATAACCAACAGCAGCAGCAGTAATAACAGCAGCAGCAACAACAACAACAGCAGCAGCAAAAATAACCAACAACAGCAGTCATAGCAGAAGCAGCAATAACTAACAGCAGCAGCAGTAATAACAGCAGCAGCAATAAGCAGCAGCAACAACAACAACAATAACCAACAGCAACAGCAATAAGCAGCAGCAACAACAACAGCAATAACCAACAGCAGCAGCAATGAGCAGCAGCAACAACAATAACCAACAGCAGCAGTCATTACAGCAGCAGCAATAACGACAGCAGCAATAACATCAACAGCAACAATAACCAACAGCAGCAATAACAGCATCAGCAGCAGCAGCAACAACAACAAAAGCAGCAGCAACAATAACCAACAGCAGCAGCAGTAACAGCAGCAGCAGCAGCAGCAGCAGCAAAAATAACCAACAACAGCAGTCGTAGCAGAAGCAGCAATAACCAACAGCAGCAGCAGTAATAACAGCAGCAGCAATAAGCAGCAGCAACAACAACAACAATAACCAACAGTAACAGCAATAAGCAGCAGCAACAACAACAGCAATAACCAACAGCAGCAGTCATAACAGCAGCAGCAATAACGACAGCAGCAATAACAACAGCAACAATAACCGACAGCAGCAATAACAGCAGCAGCAACAGCAGCAACAACAACAACAACAGCAGCAGCAAAAATAACCAACAACAGCAGTCGTAGCAGAAGCAGCAATAACCAACAGCAGCAGCAGTAATAACAGCAGCAGCAATAAGCAGCAGCAACAACAACCAACAGCAACAGCAATAAGCAGCAGAAGCAACAACAACAACAACAGCAATAACCAACAGCAGCAGCAGCAACAAGCAGCAGCAACAACAACAACAACAGCAGCAGCAATAACCAACAGCAGCAGCAACAACAATAACCAACAGCAGCAACAATAACCAACAGCAGCAGTCATAACAGCAGCAGCAATAACAACAACAGCAACAATAACCAACAGCAGCAATAGCAGCAGTAGCAGCAGCAGCAGCAACAACAACAGCAGCAGCAACAATAACCAACAGCAGCAGCAGTAATAACAGCATCAGCAGCAGCAACAACAGCAGCAGCAGCAAAAATAACCAACAACAGCAGTCGTAGCAGAAGCAGCAATAACCAACAACAGCAGCAGTAATAACAGCAGCAGCAGCAATAAGCAGCAGCAACAACAACAACAACAATAACCAACAGCAACAGCAATAAGCAGCAGCAACAACAACAACAGCAATAACCAACAACAGCAGTAATAAGCAGCAGCAACAACAGCAACAACAATAACCAACAGCAGCAGTCATAACAGCAGCAGCAATAACGACAGCAGCAATAACAACAACAGCAACAATACCCAACAGCAGCAATAACAGCAGCAGAAGCAGCAACAACAGCAGCAGCAACAATAACCAACAGCAGCAGCAATAACAGCAGCAGCAGCAAAAATAACCAACAACAGCAGTCGTAGCAACAGCAGCAGCAACAACAACAGCAGCAGCAATAACCAACAGCAGCAGCAGCAACAATAACCAACAGCAGCAACAGCAACAATAACCAACAGCAGCAGCCATAACAGCAGCAGTAATAGCAAAAATAATAGTAGCAGCAGAAGCAGCAGCAATAACCAACATCAGCAGCAGCAATAAGCAGCAGCAGCAACAACAACAACAGCAATAACCAACAGCAGCAACAGCAACAATAACCAACAGCAGCAGCCATAGCAGCAGCAGAAGCAGCAATGACAGCAGCAGCAACAGCAACAATAACCAACAACAGCAGCCATAACAGCAGCAGCAACAATAACCAACAACAGCAGTCATAGCAGAAGCAGCAATAACCAACAGCAGCAGCAGCAGCAGTAATAACAGCAGCAGCAGCATCAATAACCAACAACAGCAGTCATAGCAGAAGCAGCAATAACTAACAGCAGCAGCAGCAGTAATAAAAGCAGCAACAGCAGCAACAATAACCAACAACAGCAGTCATAGCAGAAGCAGCAATAACCAACAGCAGCAGAAGCAGCAGTAATAACAGCAGCAGCAGCAATAACCAACAGCAGCAGCAGTAATAACAGCATCAGCAGCAGTAATAACAGCAGCAGCAACAGCAGCAGCAGCAGTAATAACAACATCAGCAGCAACAGCAACAGCAGCAACAATAACCAACAACAGCAGTCATAGCAGAAGCAGCAATAACCAACAACAGCAGTCATAGCAGCAGCAACAATAACCAACAGCAGCAGCAGTAATAACAGCAGCAGCAGCAACAATAACCAACAACAGCAGTCATAGCAGAAGCAGCAATAACCAACAGCAGCAGCAGTAATAACAGCATCAGCAGCAGCAGCAGCAGCAGCAACAATAACAGCAACAATAACCAACAGCAGCAGCAGTAATAACAGCAGCAGCAGCAACAATAACCAACAACAGCAGTCATAGCAGAAGCAGCAATAACCAACAGCAGCAGCAGCAGCAGTAATAACAGCATCAGCAGCAGCAGCAGCAGCAGCAACAATAATCAACAGCAGCAGCAGCAGTAATAACAGCAGCAGCAACAACAACCAACAGCAGCAGCAGTAATAACAGCAGCAGCAACAATAACCAACAACAGCAGTCATAGCAGAAGCAGCAATAACCAACAGCAGCAGCAGTAATAACAGCATCAGCAGCAGCAGCAGCAACAATAACCAACAGCAGCAGCAGTAATAACAGCAGCAGCAACAATAACCAACAACAGCAGTCATAACAGCAGCAGCAGCAACAGCAACAATAACCAACAGCAGCAGCAACCAACAGCAGCAGCAACAATAACCAACAACAGCAGTCATAGCTGAAGCAGCAATAACCAACAACAGCAGTCATAGCAGCAGCAACAATAACCAACAGCAGCAGCAGTAATAACAGCAGCAGCAGCAACAATAACCAACAACAGCAGTCATAGCAGAAGCAGCAATAACCAACAGCAGCAGCAGCAGCAGCAGTAATAACAGCATCAGCAGCAGCAGCAGCAACAATAATCAACAGCAGCAGGAGTAATAACAGCAGCAGCAACAGCAGCAGCCACAATAACCAACAACAACAGTCATAGCAGAAGCAGCAATAACCAACAGCAGCAGCAGTAATAACAGCATCAGCAGCAGCAGCAACAATAACCAACAGCAGCAGCAGTAATAACAGCAGCAGCAGCAACAGCAGCAGCAACAATAACCAACAACAGCAGTCATAACAGCAGCAGCAACAACAACAACAACAATAACCAACAACAGCAGCCATAACAGCAGCAATAGCAGCAATAACAGCAGCAGCAACAGCAACAATAACCAACATCAGCAGCAGCATTAAGCAGAAGCAACAAAAACAACAACAACAGCAGCAGCAATAACCAACAGCAGCAACAGCAACAATAACCAACAGCAGCAGCCATAACAGCAGCAGCAATAGCAGAAATAATAGCATCAGCAGAAGCAGCAATAACCAACCGCAGCAGCAGCAATAACAGCAGCAGCAGCAACAGCAACAATAACCAACAGCAGCAGCAACCAACAGCAGCAGCAACAATAACCAACAACAGCAGTCATAGCAGAAGCAGCAATAACCAACAGCAGCAGCAATAATAGCAGCAGCAACAGCAACAATAACCAACAACAGCAGTCATAGCAGAAGCAGCAATAACCAACAGCAGCAGTAATAACAGCAGCAGCAGCAGTAATAACAGCATCAGCAGCAGCAACAACAGCAGCAGCAGTAGTAATAACAGCATCAGCAGCAGCAACAACAGCAGCAGCAGTAATAACAGCATCAGCAGCAGCAGCAACAGCAGCAACAATAACCAACAACAGCAGTCATAGCAGAAGCAGTAATAACCAACAGCTGCAGCAGTAATAACAGCAGCAGCAATAACAGCAGCAGCAATAACAGCAACAATAACCAACAGCAGCAGCAGTAATAACAGCAGCAGCAACAGCAGCAGCAACAATAACCAACAACAGCAGTCATAACAGCAGCAGCAATAAGCAGCAGCAACAACAGCAATAACCAGCAGCAGCAACAGCAACAATAACCAACAGCAGCAGCAACCAACAGCAGCAGCAACCAACAGCAGCAGCAGCAACAATAACCAACAACAGCAGTCATAGCAGAAGCAGCAATAACCAACAACAGCAGTCATAGCAGCAGCAACAATAACCAACAGCAGCAGCAGTAATAACAGCAGCAGCAGCAACAATAACCAACAACAGCAGTCATAGCAGAAGCAGCAATAACCAACAGCAGCAGCAGCAGCAGCAGCAGTAATAACAGCATCAGCAGCAGCAACAATAATCAACAGCCGCAGCAGTAATAACAGCAGCAGTAGCAACAGCAGCAGCAACAATAACCAACAGCAGCAGCAGTAATAACAGCAGCAGCAACAATAACCAACAACAGCAGTCATAGCAGAAGCAGCAATAACCAAGAGCAGCAGCAGTAATAACAGCATCAGCAGCAGCAGCAGCAACAATAACCAACAGCAGCAGCAGCAGTAATAACAGCAGCAGCAGCAACAGCAGCAGCAACAATAACCAACAACAGCAGTCATAACAGCAGCAGCAACAACAACAACAATAACCAACAACAGCAGCCATAACAGCAGCAATAACAGCAGCAGCAACAGCAACAATAACCAACATCAGCAGCAGCATTAAGCAGAAGCAACAACAACAACAACAACAACAACAACAGCAGCAGCAGCAATAACCAACAGCAGCAGCAGTAATAACAGCAGCAGCAGCAACAACAATAACCAACAACAGCAGTCATAGCAGAAGCAGCAATAACCAACAGCAGCAGCAGCAGCAGCAGTAATAACAGCATCAGCAGCAGCAGCAGCAACAATAATCAACAGCAGCAGGAGTAATAACAGCAGCAGCAACAGCAGCAGCAACAATAACCAACAACAACAGTCATAGCAGAAGCAGCAATAACCAACAGCAGCAGCAGTAATAACAGCATCAGCAGCAGCAGCAGCAGCAGCAACAATAACCAACAGCAGCAGCAGTAATAACAGCAGCAGCAGCAACAGCAGCAGCAACAATAACCAACAACAGCAGTCATAACAGCAGCAGCAACAACAACAACAACAATAACCAACAACAGCAGCCATAACAGCAGCAATAGCAGCAATAACAGCAGCAGCAACAGCAACAATAACCAACATCAGCAGCAGCATTAAGCAGAAGCAACAAAAACAACAACAACAGAAGCAGCAATAACCAACAGCAGCAACAGCAACAATAACCAACAGCAGCAGCCATAACAGCAGCAGCAATAGCAGAAATAATAGCATCAGCAGAAGCAGCAATAACCAACCGCAGCAGCAACCAACAGCAGCAGCAACAATAACCAACAACAGCAGCAACCAACAGCAGCAGCAACAATAACCAACAACAGCAGTCATAGCAGAAGCAGCAATAACCAACAGCAGCAGCAATAATAGCAGCAGCAACAGCAACAATAACCAACAACAGCAGTCATAGCAGAAGCAGCAATAACCAACAGCAGCAGTAATAACCAACAGCTGCAGCAGTAATAACAGCAGCAGCAATAACAGCAGCAGCAATAACAGCAACAATAACCAACAGCAGCAGCAGTAATAACAGCAGCAGCAACAGCAGCAGCAACAATAACCTACAACAGCAGTCATAACAGCAGCAGCAATAAGCAGCAGCAACAACAGCAATAACCAGCAGCAGCAACAGCAACAATAACCAACAGCAGCAGCAACCAACAGCAGCAGCAACCAACAGCAGCAGCAACAATAACCAACAACAGCAGTCATAGCAGAAGCAGCAATAACCAACAACAGCAGTCATAGCAGCAGCAACAATAACCAACAGCAGCAGCAGTAATAACAGCAGCAGCAGCAACAATAACCAACAACAGCAGTCATAGCAGAAGCAGCAATAACCAACAACAGCAGTCATAGCAGAAGCAGCAATAACCAACAGCAGCAGCAGCAGCAGCAGCAGTAATAACAGCATCAGCAGCAGCAGCAGCAACAATAATCAACAGCCGCAGCAGTAATAACAGCAGCAGTAGCAACAGCAGCAGCAACAATAACCAACAGCAGCAGCAGTAATAACAGCAGCAGCAACAATAACCAACAACAGCAGTCATAGCAGAAGCAGCAATAACCAAGAGCAGCAGCAGTAATAACAGCATCAGCAGCAGCAGCAGCAACAATAACCAACAGCAGCAGCAGCAGTAATAACAGCAGCAGCAGCAACAGCAGCAGCAACAATAACCAACAACAGCAGTCATAACAGCAGCAGCAACAACAACAACAATAACCAACAACAGCAGCCATAACAGCAGCAATAGCAGCAATAACAGCAGCAGCAACAGCAACAATAACCAACATCAGCAGCAGCATTAAGCAGAAGCAACAACAACAACAACAACAACAGCAGCAGCAGCAATAACCAACAGCAGCAACAGCAACAATAACCAACAGCAGCAGCCATAACAGCAGCAGCAATAGCAGAAATAATAGCAGCAGCAGAAGCAGCAATAACCAACCGCAGCAGCAGCAATAACAGCAGCAGCAGCAACAGCAACAATAACCAACAGCAGCAGCAACCAACAGCAGCAGCAACAATAACCAACAACAGCAGTCATAGCAGAAGCAGCAATAACCAATAGCAGCAGCAATAATAGCAGCAGCAACAGCAACAATAGCCAACAACAGCAGTCATAGCAGAAGCAGCAATAACCAACAGCAGCAGTAATAACAGCAGCAGCAGCAGTAATAACAGCAGCAGCAGCAACAACAGCAGCAGCAGTAATAACAGCATCAGCAGCAGCAGCAACAATAACCAACAACAGCAGTCATAGCAGAAGCAGTAATAACCAACAGCTGCAGCAGTAATAACAGCAGCAGCAGCAATAACAGCAGCAGCAATAACAGCAACAATAACCAACAGCAGCAGCAATAACAGCAGCAGCAACAGCAGCAGCAACAATAACCAACAACAGCAGTCATAACAGCAGCAGCAATAACCAACAACAGCAGTCATAGCAGCAGTAACAATAACCAACAGCAGCAGCAGTAATAACAGCAGCAGCAGCAGCAGCAACAATAACCAACAGCAGCAGCAGCAGCAACAGCAGCAGCAACAATAACCAACAACAGCAGTCATAACAGCAGCAGCAACAACAATAACCAACAAAAGCAGCCATAACAGCAGCAATAGCAGCAATAACAGCAGCAGCAACAGCAACAATAACCAACATCAGCAGCAGCATTAAGCAGAAGCAACAACAACAACAACAACAACAACAGCAGCAGCAGCAATAACCAACAGCAGCAACAGCAACAATAACCAACAGCAGCAGCCATAACAACAGCAATAGCAGAAATAATAGCATGAGCAGAAGCAGCAATAACCAACCGCAGCAGCAGCAATAACAGCAGCAGCAGCAGCAGCAACAGCAACAATAACCAACAGCAGCAGCAACCAACAGCAGCAGCAACAATAACCAACAGCAGCAACAGCAACAATAACCAACAGCAGCAGCCATAACAGCAGCAGTAATAGCAAAAATAATAGTAGCAGCAGAAGCAGCAGCAATAACCAACATCAGCAGCAGCAATAAGCAGCAGCAGCAACAACAACAACAGCAATAACCAACAGCAGCAACAGCAACAATAACCAACAGCAGCAGCCATAGCAGCAGCAGAAGCAGCAATGACAGCAGCAGCAACAGCAACAATAACCAACAACAGCAGCCATAACAGCAGCAGCAACAATAACCAACAACAGCAGTCATAGCAGAAGCAGCAATAACCAACAGCAGCAGCAGCAGTAATAACAGCAGCAGCAGCATCAATAACCAACAACAGCAGTCATAGCAGAAGCAGCAATAACTAACAGCAGCAGCAGCAGTAATAAAAGCAGCAACAGCAGCAACAATAACCAACAACAGCAGTCATAGCAGAAGCAGCAATAACCAACAGCAGCAGAAGCAGCAGTAATAACAGCAGCAGCAGCAATAACCAACAGCAGCAGCAGTAATAACAGCATCAGCAGCAGTAATAACAGCAGCAGCAACAGCAGCAGCAGCAGTAATAACAGCATCAGCAGCAACAGCAACAGCAGCAACAATAACCAACAACAGCAGTCATAGCAGAAGCAGCAATAACCAACAACAGCAGTCATAGCAGCAGCAACAATAACCAACAGCAGCAGCAGTAATAACAGCAGCAGCAGCAACAATAACCAACAACAGCAGTCATAGCAGAAGCAGCAATAACCAACAGCAGCAGCAGTAATAACAGCATCAGCAGCAGCAGCAGCAGCAGCAACAATAATCAACAGCAGCAGTAGCAACAGCAGCAGCAACAATAACCAACAGCAGCAGCAGTAATAACAGCAGCAGCAACAATAACCAACAACAGCAGTCATAGCAGAAGCAGCAATAACCAACAGCAGCAGCAGTAGTAACAGCATCAGCAGCAGCAGCAGCAACAATAACCAACAGCAGCAGCAGTAATAACAGCAGCAGCAGCAACAGCAGCAGCAACAATAACCAACAACAGCAGTCATAACAGCAGCAGCAACAACAACAACAATAACCAACAACAGCAGCCATAACAGCAGCAATAGCAGCAATAACAGCAGCAGCAACAGCAACAATAACCAACATCAGCAGCAGCATTAAGCAGAAGCAACAACAACAACAACAACAGCAGCAGCAATAACCAACAGCAGCAACAGCAACAATAACCGACAGCAGCAGCCATAACAGCAGCAGCAATAGCAGAAATAATAGCAGCAGCAGAAGCAGCAATAACCAACCGCAGCAGCAGCAATAACAGCAGCAGCAGCAACAGCAACAATAACCAACAGCAGCAGCAACCAACAGCAGCAGCAACAATAACCAACAACAGCAGTCATAGCAGAAGCAGCAATAACCAACAGCAGCAGCAATAATAGCAGCAGCAACAGCAACAATAACCAACAACAACAGTCATAGCAGAAGCAGCAATAACTAACAGCAGCAGTAATAACAGCAGCAGCAGCAGTAATAACAGCATCAGCAGCAGCAACAACAGCAGCAGCAGTAATAACAGCATCAGCAGCAGCAGCAACAGCAGCAACAATAACCAACAACAGCAGTCATAGCAGAAGCAGTAATAACCAACAGCTGCAGCAGTAATAACAGCAGCAGCAATAACAGCAACAATAACCAACAGCAGCAGCAGTAATAACAGCAGCAGCAGCAACAATAACCAACAACAGCAGTCATAGCAGAAGCAGCAATAACCAACAGCAGCAGCAGCAGCAGTAATAACAGCATCAGCAGCAGCAGCAGCAGCAACAATAATCAACAGCAGCAGCAGTAATAACAGCAGCAGCAACAACAACCAACAGCAGCAGCAGTAATAACAGCAGCAGCAACAATAACCAACAACAGCAGTCATAGCAGAAGCAGCAATAACCAACAGCAGCAGCAGTAATAACAGCATCAGCAGCAGCAGCAGCAACAATAACCAACAGCAGCAGCAGTAATAACAGCAGCAGCAACAATAACCAACAACAGCAGTCATAACAGCAGCAGCAGCAACAGCAACAATAACCAACAGCAGCAGCAACCAACAGCAGCAGCAACAATAACCAACAACAGCAGTCATAGCTGAAGCAGCAATAACCAACAACAGCAGTCATAGCAGCAGCAACAATAACCAACAGCAGCAGCAGTAATAACAGCAGAAGCAGCAACAATAACCAACAACAGCAGTCATAGCAGAAGCAGCAATAACCAACAGCAGCAGCAGCAGCAGCAGTAATAACAGCATCAGCAGCAGCAGCAGCAACAATAATCAACAGCAGCAGGAGTAATAACAGCAGCAGCAACAGCAGCAGCCACAATAACCAACAACAACAGTCATAGCAGAAGCAGCAATAACCAACAGCAGCAGCAGTAATAACAGCATCAGCAGCAGCAGCAACAATAACCAACAGCAGCAGCAGTAATAACAGCAGCAGCAGCAACAGCAGCAGCAACAATAACCAACAACAGCAGTCATAACAGCAGCAGCAACAACAACAACAACAATAACCAACAACAGCAGCCATAACAGCAGCAATAGCAGCAATAACAGCAGCAGCAACAGCAACAATAACCAACATCAGCAGCAGCATTAAGCAGAAGCAACAAAAACAACAACAACAGCAGCAGCAATAACCAACAGCAGCAACAGCAACAATAACCAACAGCAGCAGCCATAACAGCAGCAGCAATAGCAGAAATAATAGCATCAGCAGAAGCAGCAATAACCAACCGCAGCAGCAATAACAGCAGCAACAGCAACAATAACCAACAGCAGCAGCAACCAACAGCAGCAGCAACAATAACCAACAACAGCAGTCATAGCAGAAGCAGCAATAACCAACAGCAGCAGCAATAATAGCAGCAGCAACAGCAACAATAACCAACAACAGCAGTCATAGCAGAAGCAGCAATAACCAACAGCAGCAGTAATAACAGCAGCAGCAGCAGTAATAACAGCATCAGCAGCAGCAACAACAGCAGCAGCAGTAGTAATAACAGCATCAGCAGCAGCAACAACAGCAGCAGCAGTAATAACAGCATCAGCAGCAGCAGCAACAGCAGCAACAATAACCAACAACAGCAGTCATAGCAGAAGCAGTAATAACCAACAGCTGCAGCAGTAATAACAGCAGCAGCAATAACAGCAGCAGCAATAACAGCAACAATAACCAACAGCAGCAGCAGTAATAACAGCAGCAGCAACAGCAGCAGCAACAATAACCAACAACAGCAGTCATAACAGCAGCAGCAATAAGCAGCAGCAACAACAGCAATAACCAGCAGCAGCAACAGCAACAATAACCAACAGCAGCAGCAACCAACAGCAGCAGCAACCAACAGCAGCAGCAGCAACAATAACCAACAACAGCAGTCATAGCAGAAGCAGCAATAACCAACAACAGCAGTCATAGCAGCAGCAACAATAACCAACAGCAGCAGCAGTAATAACAGCAGCAGCAGCAACAATAACCAACAACAGCAGTCATAGCAGAAGCAGCAATAACCAACAGCAGCAGCAGCAGCAGCAGTAATAACAGCATCAGCGGCAGCAACAATAATCAACAGCCGCAGCAGTAATAACAGCAGCAGTAGCAACAGCAGCAGCAACAATAACCAACAGCAGCAGCAGTAATAACAGCAGCAGCAACAATAACCAACAACAGCAGTCATAGCAGAAGCAGCAATAACCAAGAGCAGCAGCAGTAATAACAGCATCAGCAGCAGCAGCAGCAACAATAACCAACAGCAGCAGCAGCAGTAATAACAGCAGCAGCAGCAACAGCAGCAGCAACAATAACCAACAACAGCAGTCATAACAGCAGCAGCAACAACAACAACAATAACCAACAACAGCAGCCATAACAGCAGCAATAGCAGCAATAACAGCAGCAGCAACAGCAACAATAACCAACATCAGCAGCAGCATTAAGCAGAAGCAACAACAACAACAACAACAACAACAACAGCAGCAGCAGCAATAACCAACAGCAGCAGCAGTAATAACAGCAGCAGCAGCAACAACAATAACCAACAACAGCAGTCATAGCAGAAGCAGCAATAACCAACAGCAGCAGCAGCAGCAGCAGTAATAACAGCATCAGCAGCAGCAGCAGCAACAATAATCAACAGCAGCAGGAGTAATAACAGCAGCAGCAACAATAACCAACAACAACAGTCATAGCAGAAGCAGCAATAACCAACAGCAGCAGCAGTAATAACAGCATCAGCAGCAGCAGCAGCAGCAGCAACAATAACCAACAGCAGCAGCAGTAATAACAGCAGCAGCAGCAACAGCAGCAGCAACAATAACCAACAACAGCAGTCATAACAGCAGCAGCAACAACAACAACAACAATAACCAACAACAGCAGCCATAACAGCAGCAATAGCAGCAATAACAGCAGCAGCAACAGCAACAATAACCAACATCAGCAGCAGCATTAAGCAGAAGCAACAAAAACAACAACAACAGAAGCAGCAATAACCAACAGCAGCAACAGCAACAATAACCAACAGCAGCAGCCATAACAGCAGCAGCAATAGCAGAAATAATAGCATCAGCAGAAGCAGCAATAACCAACCGCAGCAGCAACCAACAGCAGCAGCAACAATAACCAACAACAGCAGCAACCAACAGCAGCAGCAACAATAACCAACAACAGCAGTCATAGCAGAAGCAGCAATAACCAACAGCAGCAGCAATAATAGCAGCAGCAACAGCAACAATAACCAACAACAGCAGTCATAGCAGAAGCAGCAATAACCAACAGCAGCAGTAATAACCAACAGCTGCAGCAGTAATAACAGCAGCAGCAATAACAGCAGCAGCAATAACAGCAACAATAACCAACAGCAGCAGCAGTAATAACAGCAGCAGCAACAGCAGCAGCAACAATAACCTACAACAGCAGTCATAACAGCAGCAGCAATAAGCAGCAGCAACAACAGCAATAACCAGCAGCAGCAACAGCAACAATAACCAACAGCAGCAGCAACCAACAGCAGCAGCAACCAACAGCAGCAGCAACAATAACCAACAACAGCAGTCATAGCAGAAGCAGCAATAACCAACAACAGCAGTCATAGCAGCAGCAACAATAACCAACAGCAGCAGCAGTAATAACAGCAGCAGCAGCAACAATAACCAACAACAGCAGTCATAGCAGAAGCAGCAATAACCAACAACAGCAGTCATAGCAGAAGCAGCAATAACCAACAGCAGCAGCAGCAGCAGCAGCAGTAATAACAGCATCAGCAGCAGCAGCAGCAACAATAATCAACAGCCGCAGCAGTAATAACAGCAGCAGTAGCAACAGCAGCAGCAACAATAACCAACAGCAGCAGCAGTAATAACAGCAGCAGCAACAATAACCAACAACAGCAGTCATAGCAGAAGCAGCAATAACCAAGAGCAGCAGAAGTAATAACAGCATCAGCAGCAGCAGCAGCAGCAACAATAACCAACAGCAGCAGCAGCAGTAATAACAGCAGCAGCAGCAACAGCAGCAGCAACAATAACCAACAACAGCAGTCATAACAGCAGCAGCAACAACAACAACAATAACCAACAACAGCAGCCATAACAGCAGCAATAGCAGCAATAACAGCAGCAGCAACAGCAACAATAACCAACATCAGCAGCAGCATTAAGCAGAAGCAACAACAACAACAACAACAACAGCAGCAGCAGCAATAACCAACAGCAGCAACAGCAACAATAACCAACAGCAGCAGCCATAACAGCAGCAGCAATAGCAGAAATAATAGCAGCAGCAGAAGCAGCAATAACCAACCGCAGCAGCAGCAATAACAGCAGCAGCAGCAACAGCAACAATAACCAACAGCAGCAGCAACCAACAGCAGCAGCAACAATAACCAACAACAGCAGTCATAGCAGAAGCAGCAATAACCAATAGCAGCAGCAATAATAGCAGCAGCAACAGCAACAATAGCCAACAACAGCAGTCATAGCAGAAGCAGCAATAACCAACAGCAGCAGTAATAACAGCAGCAGCAGCAGTAATAACAGCAGCAGCAGCAACAACAGCAGCAGCAGTAATAACAGCATCAGCAGCAGCAGCAACAATAACCAACAACAGCAGTCATAGCAGAAGCAGTAATAACCAACAGCTGCAGCAGTAATAACAGCAGCAATAACAGCAACAATAACCAACAGCAGCAGCAATAACAGCAGCAGCAACAGCAGCAGCAACAATAACCAACAACAGCAGTCATAACAGCAGCAGCAATAACCAACAACAGCAGTCATAGCAGCAGTAACAATAACCAACAGCAGCAGCAGTAATAACAGCAGCAGCAGCAGCAGCAACAATAACCAACAGCAGCAGCAGCAGCAACAGCAGCAGCAACAATAACCAACAACAGCAGTCATAACAGCAGCAGCAACAACAATAACCAACAACAGCAGCCATAACAGCAGCAATAGCAGCAATAACAGCAGCAGCAACAGCAACAATAACCAACATCAGCAGCAGTATTAAGCAGAAGCAACAACAACAACAACAACAACAGCAGCAGCAGCAATAACCAACAGCAGCAACAGCAACAATAACCAACAGCAGCAGCCATAACAACAGCAATAGCAGAAATAATAGCATGAGCAGAAGCAGCAATAACCAACCGCAGCAGCAGCAATAACAGCAGCAGCAGCAGCAGCAGCAACAGCAACAATAACCAACAGCAGCAGCAACCAACAGCAGCAGCAACAATAACCAACAACAGCAGTCATAGCAGAAGCAGCAATAACCAACAGCAGCAGCAATAATAGCAGCAGCAACAGCAACAATAACCAACAACAGCAGTCATAGCAGAAGCAGCAATAACCAACAGCAGCAGTAATAACAGCAGCAGCAGCAGTAATAACAGCATCAGCAGCAGCAACAACAGCAGCAGCAGTAATAACAGCATCACCAGCAGCAACAACAGCAGCAGCAGCAGCAGCAGCAGTAATAACAGCATCAGCAGCAGCAGCAACAGCAGCAACAATAACCAACAACAGCAGTCATAGCAGAAGCAGTAATAACCAACAGCTGCAGCAGTAATAACAGCAGCAGCAATAACAGCAGCAGCAGCAGCAGCAACAGCAACAATAACCAACAGCAGCAGCAACCAACAGCAGCAGCAACAATAACCAACAACAGCAGTCATAGCAGAAGCAGCAATAACCAACAGCAGCAGCAATAATAGCAGCAGCAACAGCAACAATAACCAACAACAGCAGTCATAGCAGAAGCAGCAATAACCAACAGCAGCAGTAATAACAGCAGCAGCAGCAGTAATAACAGCATCAGCAGCAGCAACAACAGCAGCAGCAGTAATAACAGCATCAGCAGCAGCAGCAACAATAACCAACAACAGCAGTCATAGCAGAAGCAGTAATAACCAACAGCTGCAGCAGTAATAACAGCAGCAGCAATAACAGCAGCAGCAATAACAGCAACAATAACCAACAGCAGCAGCAGTAATAACAGCAGCAGCAACAATAACCAACAACAGCAGTCATAACAGCAGCAGCAATAAGCAGCAGCAACAACAGCAATAACCAGCAGCAGCAACAGCAACAATAACCAACAGCAGCAGCAACCAACAGCAGCAGCAACCAACAGCAGCAGCAACAATAACCAACAACAGCATTCATAGCAGAAGCAGCAATAACCAACAGCAGCAGCAATAATAGCAGCAGCAACAGCAACAATAGCCAACAACAGCAGTCATAGCAGAAGCAGCAATAACCAACAGCAGCAGCAACAACAGCAGCAGCAGCAGCAGTAATAACAGCATCAGCAGCAACAGCAGCAACAATAACCAACAACAGCAGTCATAGCAGAAGCAGTAATAACCAACAGCTGCAGCAGTAATAACAGCAGCAGCAGCAGCAATAACAGCAACAATAACCAACAGCAGCAGCAGTAATAACAGCAGCAGCAACAGCAGCAGCAACAACAATAACCAACAACAGCAGTCATAACAGCAGCAGCAATAAGCAGCAGCAACAACAACAGCAATAACCAACAGCAGCAGCAGCAACAACAATAACCAACAGCAGCAACAACAGCAGCAGCAGAAGCAGCAGCAATAACCAACAGCAGCAGCAATAACAGCAGCAGCAACCAACAGCAGCAGCAACAGCAGCAGAAGCAGCAATAACCAACAGCAGCAGCAATAACAGCAGCAGCAACCAACAGCAGCAGCAGCAGCAGCAATAATAGCAGCAGAAGCAGCAATAACCAACAGCAGCAATAACAACAACAGCAGCAGCAATAACCAACAGCAGCAATAACAGCAGCAGCAACAATGGCCAACACCAGCAGCAATAACAGCAGCAGCAACAACCAACAGCAGCAACGATAACAGCAGCAGCAATAATAACCAACAGCAGTAGCAACAACAACAGCAGCAGCAGCAGCAGCAGCAGCAGCAGGAATAACCAACAGCAGCAGCAGCAACAGCAGCAACAACAACAGCAGCAGCAACAATAACCAACACTAGCAGCAGCAGCAGCAGCAATAATAGCAGCAGCAGCAACAATAACCAACAGCAGCAGCAATAACAACAACAGCAGCAGCAGACCCAGTATGTGACAGATGCAGTCAAACTTCCCCGTCAATAGGACATGTGTTTTGGAAATGTCCTAATACTCATAATTATTGGATTTTTAGTTTTTCAATTACTGTCAAAGGTATTAGGAAAACCACTAGACCCAGACCCAATTTTGGCTATTTTTGGTGCCAGTAGTGACAATGTGGAGCTGTCTAAAAATCAGTGTATTGTGCATGGAGTTATTAAACTCTTAGTATGTAAATTGATTTTGCTTAATAGAAAACAAAAAAATCCACCTCACTACTCTGTCCTGATTAAAGATGTTATGCACCACCTGCAGCTCGAATTAGATTTGATTTTCTTTAAAACAGCAGTAATAACAGTAGCAACAACCATAACAGCAGCAGCAATAACAGCAGCAAGCGTAGCAGATCTATTCCGCCAAGACCATACATCAACATTGTCATATTCATTACCATGCCAAACACTCCAAGAGTTATGACAGAAATCGTATTATTCCAATTGAATTTATTGATTAAATTGAAGATGTTAACATAAAAGATGATGCGAATATTTAATAAGCTTAGAAAAATGCCCTTGGAAATCAATTTAAGGGGCAAATTAATGTAAAACAATTTCTGTCACTGGTCTCCATGATTGGTACAGCTTGAAAAAACTCAGCGTCTCTGGATTATTAACACACTCCACTACAGTTATCTGCTGCCCTCAGTGTGGATCTCTACATATCAGACTGCAGCCTAGTTTTCAAAAGCTCCGCGGTGTAAGTCAAGTGGTGAAAAACTCCAGTCATTTCAGCATAGTTTCTTCAGTTGCTGAAGAATTGAGACCAACACGAGACATGTTTCAGTCTGTTTTCTGTTGTCATCCATACGTCTTGTCCTCACACATTTCCAAAGTTAAAATATTTAAAAACAGCACAATCAAATGAAATTCATAGCATATTCTGAGAATTCTCCCTTGTCGTCATAGCAACACAAGCAGCAAAATCTGGGCCAACTAGTGTGTCTCTAGTTCAGAAATTATCCTAAAATTATCTCTAATGGTTTTCAAAAAAAGCAGTGTCACTGAGTGTGATTGTCACCCATTTCATATTCATAATAATGTTTCCTTATAAAGAAACTCAATAATGCTTTTTGTTTCAAGAAAGAATTTCTTGGTTCTGAGTAGGAGAGAGCAGGGCACAACCTAACGCTTTTTGACTTCCTCAGTTTGTGTAAATCTGCTTAGGGTTCAGAGAATTTCTTTTGTTCCACATTAATTGCACACATGTCGGATTTGTTTAATTTTAAATAAACACAAAAAATCTAGATGAAAAATTAGCTTAAGTCAGAAATTTACTTTTGCTATTGTTAAATAAATGTTCAGTGATATCTCCCAAAGATTTCTGAATTTTACAGCATTTTTTTTCTCTATATATTGTCGATATGGCAACTAGTAACTAACTAGTATCTATGGAAACTAGTATGCTAAGTTTCTTTATGCTAGCATGTGTGGAAGTATTTAAGCCATGTGTGTTACAACTAACCCCACATTAGTTTGTGTCCCGCACTCTCCTAATCTGTCACATTTTAAATTGGTTTTCAAGTATGTGAACTACAAACTTTCTTTTTACAAGACAGTCTACATCAATGCAACACAGATGGATCAAGACCTCCATTCAAAATAGTTTACTTTCATTCTTTTTAGTATTGATATTTTGAGTTATCACTGTAATTTTGTATTATTCATCTGCTTCATTCTGTCTGCAATGATGACAACCACAATAAATGCAAAAAAAAAACTCACTTCACAAACACAACTTACAATTTATCAAATTTCAGATCCCATCTCACACTGTGCAACCCTGACAAAATGTATCTTTTATAGATTGCATGAAATTTTTGCATGTTCGTTTGCTTAATCATGTTATTTGAATATTCTCAAAAATGGTGGACATGCAGCGTGGGAGGAGATGTGACAAAATGTCCAACAGCCAGATGGTTGGAGTATTCATTGCTAATCACTACAAGAGAACATGAATGAAAGAAAGTCGTGTATGAAGTGATCTTGCTAATTTTCAATAGTTTTTGAAAACACAAAGCCGATTAAAGGTGACCACAGAATGACAGACAGTAAAACTTTACATCTATTATGCCTGTGCCCTTGACTAGCATCATTTAAAGACAAGCCTAAAGCATTTGAATTAAGAGGATCAAGGGCTGATGTTGGACCTTGATCCTCACCAGTCACACAGTATTCAGCTCAATTTAAGAGTCTGAATTTAATTTAAACTGCAGAAAACTAAATAGTATGCACTGAAATAATAACACAGAGATCTGAGTTAAGGCCATGTTGCACATAGAACAGTAAAACAAAAATAAAGTCTAGCATAGCTGTAAATCTCCTGGCTGATACGGAATTTCAGAGGTTTTGTTTGAATGTGTTTCTCTGCAGGAAATATTGAACTCTTTGGTGGTTTTCAGCAGGGATTCTCAAACTTTTTATGCTAGGTATAATCAATCTTGAGACTCACCAACAACTTTTTTAGTGTGAAATATAAGGGGAAATTCATTGTATTGTTCCTTGTCATAGTATGACATTAGAAACTGAGCTCTTTTTCTGTTTCATTACATTTACTTTTTCAATGGAACTTTGCAAGTCAGTCAGTGAATAAAATGTTGATTCAGTAGGGTAACCGTACTGTCGGATTCAGTGAGTTCATTCAAGGATTCGACTGAGTTTGTTTTATAAAAACACATGCATATGTCATAAATTGGACTGCAGGAGGTGCTCTGTTATTTTTGAACGTGACGTGCAGCTCGTCAAAACTCATCGTCGTGTGCGAATTTTGTAAGTACCCGCCAACAAACTTGTCAATTAGCCTATCTTGAGTCTGAGAACTTTGGTTCCTTTTTGTATTTCTTACATGGCATTATGCGCTTCATCATTCTCTTTTAAAGTGTGATCAGATTAACTGACGCTTGGCGTAATTTCGCTGTCGAAAATATATGAAAATATGAAATAAATAGTATGAAATATCATACTGTCTGTAGTGTTCTCGTGCAGTGTGTTGAAACTCTGACTAATCACCAAGTTAAACCGTAGCCAATGAAGACAGAGTCGTAGTAAGTTTGATCATTTACTGTCACTCTTTGTCATTGACATGTTGCGGTGAAAAGGCATTGCCTCTATGATGGATTAGAGTGGATGCAATGGATTGTTGGAGCGAGAGCACACCATGACTGTCTCCTTGTTTTCATGCAGAACCAGGAAGTATTTTAGAGGAAGTGACTAAACAGGCAGTGACATCATCAAGTAACAAATAATATTAATTTTTACAAATGAGGTAGATAAACAGAAAAGTAATTATGAACTTCTTATTTTGCCTGAGAATATATATCAACAAAAATAAAGCAGATATTTAAAAGTTAAATCCCTTAAAGGGCAACACACTCCCCGCCTGACCTATGTGAGGTCACTGAATTTTTGAGAGTGTTAAACCATAACCTCTAGATCATTCTTTGGGTAGAAGTAGAACAACTTCTGCAACTGGCCTTAGAAAGGTTTTTCTATTGCCTTGGTCACTTGTAGTCACCTCAACCTTTCTTACATGTCCATCCTTCCCATGGAATATGGCAGTGATTCTGGCCATGGGCCAGCAGTTGCGGGCTATCTGCTTGTCCCTGAGCAGAACTAGATCTCCAACTTGAAGGTTTCTGCGAGGTACTGTCCACTTCTGTCTGTGTTGCAAGCAAGGTAAGTATTCACGGCTCCAGCGGGTCCAGAATTGGTTTGCAAGAGCCTGAACTTGTCTCCATTGCTTTGTGTACAGGTCCTTGTCTGAGAAGTCGCCAGGAGGAGGTGGAACTCCTGTCTTCTGTGTAAGGAGCATTGATGGTGAAAGTATGAAAGGTTGTTCCGGGTCTGCAGAGACAGGTAAGAGTGGTCGTGCATTAATAATAGCAGTAACTTCTGCCATTAGTGTGCAAAGAACTTCATGTGTTAAGCGAGTGTTCAGCTGCAGAAACATTGAATCTAGTATTCTTCTGGCAATGCCAATCATACGCTCCCACGAGCCTCCCATGTGAAAACTGTGTGGTGGGTTGAATTCCCAGCTGCATCCTTGCTCCCTGAGGTACCTCTGCACCATTTTGTCCATTCCAAGCTCCTTGCACGCTCCAATGAAATTGGTACCGCAATCGGAACGGAGCTGTTTTGCAGGTCCTCTGAGTGCAAAGAATCTCCTGAGAGCATTTATACAGCTTGAGGTGTCCATAGACTCAATGACCTCGACATGTACAGCTCTCGAACTCATACAGCAGAACATGATGGCCCACCGCTTGCTCTCTGCCTGCCCTCCTCTGGTCCGTCTGGTTGTGACAGACCAGGGTCCAAATACATCTAGCCCCACATACGTAAAGGGAGGGCAGGTTTTGAGGCGTTCAGGTGGCAGGTCTGCTATGCGTTGTTCTTCCAGCTTTCCACGCAGCTTGCGACAGATTATGCATTTGTGGAGTACTGAATTGATTAGTGCCTTGCCTCCCAAGATCCACAGTCCTGCTGCCCTAATCGCTCCTTCCGTCAAGTGACGGCCTTGATGTTTCACTTGCTCATGGTGATGCCGAGTGAGCAGTAGGGAGATGTGGCTATCTTTGGGCAGAATTATTGGGTTCTTTTCTACAACTGCAACTTGAGAGTGCTTTAGTCGTCCTCCAACACAGATGAAATCATTCTCCATGATCGGACTGAGTTTCCGCAAGTGGCTACTTTTGGACACTGCTTGGTTAGCTTGAAGGGCCGACAGTTCTTTTGCAAAAGCAGCTTTTTGTGTTGCTTTAAGGATAACATTCCTTGCTTGATCCATTTCATCTGGAGTACGAGGTAAGTGACATCGGTGCCAACTTTTGCATTTACCGTTTTGGTTTGTGTGTTTGCAGGATTTTGCTATGTGAACTAGAAATGCTACTCCTCTTACCAGGGAGGTGAAGGTGGAGAACCGTTGGAATCGGTCGGAGGTAAGCTCTGGTTTTTTAAAGTTAGTAGCACATGTTTGCACTTGTGGCCGGATTTCTGAGTCCTTTTCAGGTTCAATTAGCTCAAATGTTTCATTTGTTTGTGTTTTCGCTGCAGATGGCTGATGCAGGAAGGAGAGACCGGTGAACCAAGAAGTCTGCACCAGGAAGGATGCAGGTAAGGATCTTGATGCATGATCTGCAGGGTTTTCTTCTGTACGTACATAGTTCCACTGCTCAGGTCTTGAGGAGTGACGGATACGTTGGACTCTATTGTGAACATAAACATAGAATCATTTTGACTCATTATAAATATAGCCAAGGACTACTTTGCTGTCTGTAAAGAACTTTACACCATTCAACTCTAGATCTAGCTCGTCCTGGATCAGATCTGCCATCTCTACTGCCAAGACAGCAGCGCACAGCTCTAGCCTTGGGATTGTGGGTTCAGACAGGGGTGCTAGCTTTGCCTTGCCCATAACAAATCCTACTTCAACTTGCCCATCTTTCTGAAGCACTTTCAGATACGCCACAGCACCTATGGCCTTTGTCGATGCATCTGAGAATACACACAATTCTGTGTGAACTGCTTCAGTGAGTGAGGTTGTAGTATATGTACGTCTAACATGAAGCTGTTTCAGGTCTTGGAGAGAATCTCTCCAGACTTCCCATTTGCTTAGTTTGTCCTCCGGGAGGGGCGTGTCCCAGTCTGACAGTTCAGAGGTAAGTTCTCTAAGAAGGGCTCTTCCCTGGATCATGACAGGTGCCAGTAGACCCAGAGGATCGAAAACACTGTTGACAGTGGAGAGGACTCCACGGCGGGTGAATGTTTTGTTAATGGTCGATGTGGAGTAGGTGAATGTGTCTGTTGTGATCTCCCACAGCAGACCTAAACTCCGTTGTGTGGGTGAAGTTTCTCCACTCAGATCTAGGTCCTTGATTACTGGAGCACAATCTTCAGGAGGGAAAGCTTCCATTACCGTCTGAGAGATCGAAGCAAACTTGTGTAAGCGGAGATTTGACTCAGCTAGTGAAGCCTGTGTTCGTTGGAGCAAATCAATTGGCTCATCTTCAGAAGGTACAGATACCAAACCATCATCAACATAGAAATGTCTTTCCACAAACTTGACGGTATCAGCACCATGCTCCTGTGCACCTTCTCTGATGGCTCTTCGCAACCAGTAAATGGCCACTGCAGGAGATGGTGCATTTCCAAAGACATGGGCCTTCATCCGATACTCAACAACTTCCTTGTTGACATCACTGTCCTTGTGCCATAGAAAACGTAGGAAGTTGCAATGGTCTTCACGCACCACGAAACAGTGGAACATCTGCTGAATGTCCGCTAGGATTGCAACTTTCTCTTTCCGAAAGCGCAGAAGGACGCCCCCAAGAGAGTTATTAAGGTCGGGCCCGTGAGGAGCACGTCGTTGAGAGAGACACCAGAGCATCGAGCACTGGAATCAAAGACCACCCTGATTTGACTGGGTTTTTGTGGATGGTAGACCCCGAATGTTGGAAGATACCAGCATTCATCATCTTCTTTCAGTGGTGGTGCTACCTCAGCATGTCCATTATCAAATATCTTTTCCATAAATTCCACATACTGTTGCTGCATCTCAGGTTTCCTCTTCAGGGTACGTTGAAGGGATGTAAATCGATTAACTACTTGCTCTTTGTTGTTTGGCAGGGGCTGGCGTGGTTCTCTGAACGGTAAAGGAGCTACCCAGCTTTTAGCATAGTTTCTGTAGACATGTGTGTCCATTATTTTCAAGAAAGCTGTATCTTCCATGGATGGAGCAGGTTTGTTGTCATGCTCAGTTCTGTTGAACACTGTCTGTCCTAGTGTCTTCTCAGTTGCCTTGCCAGACATGTTACAGCTTTGCTGCATCTCTTTGATCTGCATAAAGCTTGTGCAGGGTTGAAAGATTGAATGACGACCACTTTCCAGCACATTGGTCTTGAATGTGTTGACTGTTGGCTTATGTACATTACCCAGACACACCTCTCCTATTACTACCCAGCCCAGGTCCAGACGTTGGGCAAAGGGGGCATTGTTTGGTCCATTGACCTGCTGCCTGACCTTGTGTACCCTTATGACATCTCTTCCAAGTAGCAGAAGTATTTCTGCTTCTGGTTCCAATGTGCTTGGCAATGTGTCGGAGATGAGGTTGGTGTAAGACTGCACTTGGTGTTGGTATTTCAGACCGATTATTCAAGATCTCATGACACTCAAGGAGTGGTGGAAGAGAGATAAAACATTTTCCATCCAGTGACTCAATCTGGAAATCTTCTGCTTTCCTGCCGGAGGTTTCTACAATGCCAGAGCAAGTTCTGAGATTATATGAGAATGGTTTGCTCTCCACATTGAACAGCTCAAAGAACTCTGGTCTAGCTAATGAACGATTGCTCTGGTCATCCAGAATTACATAGGCTTTGATGGCCAAGTCCTTGAAATCCTTGGGGTATATCTTTGCAAGGCAGATTTTTGAGCATGAGCGGCTCCACTGACCTGGACTGCAAACTTCTGTGCAGCTTGAACTGACAACGGCCGTGTTAGAACGATCTTCTCCCTCCCCGCCATCCTCTTGTGGTGGTGAAGGAGCCTTAGTTACTTGAGGTGATGGGCCAGGGTGCATGGCTGCATCATGATTGGTGCTGCCGCATTCAGTGCACTTCACAGAAGACCTGCATTCTTTAGCGAGGTGAGAAACTGAAGAACAGCATTTGAAACATATTCCTTTCTCCTTGAGGAAGGCCTTTCTGTCATCAAGGAGTTTGTTCCTAAATGTTCTGCATTTTTTCAAGGGGTGTGGTTTATTGTGTAATGGACAGTTTTTGTTAGGGTCATCATTGACTGCACACACATCTGTTTTGTGCACTGAGATAGGTTTGTTGGTATGGAAACTCTTCACGATGGATCTGTCAGGCTTTGTGGGTGCTGTAGCACTGCTTTGATGCATAAAGCTATGGTCGTTTCGCTTCTTTGCCTCATGGCACACAAAGTTACAGATATACTCAAAGGGAGAAAATTGACCATGATTTTCTTCCTTGTAGAATGACCCAGAAGTCACCCACTTATCCTGAAGCCCATATGGAAGCTTGTCTACAATTGGTGCAATTCCACGTGAAGTGTCGAGGTATGAAAGACCTGTGAGGTAGCCGTCTTCTTTAGCACCTTGAATTTCCATAAGCAAATCTCAGAGTTCACGTAATTTGGTGTGGTCTTTACCTGAAATCCTAGGAAAGCTGTCCAACCTCTGAAATAATGACTTTTCAATGATTTCAGGTGCAGCATAGCACTCACGTAGTCTCTCCCATGCTTTATGTAAAGCGAGATTGGGGTTGCTGACATGCACTGAGCGGATGCGTTTCACCTGTTCGCCAGATTCCTTTCCCAGCCATTTAGTCATGAGGTCTAATTCTTGGGTTGCTGTGAGGTGAACTTCACGAGCTGCACTGGTGAACGAAGAATACCATGACCGTTAATTCTCGGGCTTATCGTCAAATTGATACAGTCCTGAATTAACGAGGTCCCTTCATGCTAAATACTGTGCCAAAGGCTCTGCCTGAGGTGGCGTGCTAACTGGAGGAATGTATCTAGGAACATATGACTTAGCATGCACGTTCATGATGGGGCTTCTGACTTCAGACTTCATCGCACCTGCAGACAGATCAGGTAGGTTTAATGCGGGTAAGTGCATACTATCAGCTTTCTCAGACTTTGGCTTATTGATAGACGGTGCACGTGAAATGTCTCTCACAGGTGGACTCCATGTTATGAAGCTGGTATGTGAATAAGCGTGGGATGGAGGAACGACGGGTGAGGCTGATAAGACTGGAGAGGGAGAATGACTCTGAAGGTTAATTTGAGAATTGACATATTCACTGGTACGTTCAATTTGAACTTTCTCCGATTCAGACCTTCCTCTTTCAACTGCAGCATGCATTGATAGTTCAGCATCTTCCAGTACTTGCGCCTCCACTGCGGCTGCATCAGCTTCTCTATGTAGCGTTAACACTTCCAACTCAGTGTCTATTCTTACTTTTTACAGCTGATTTTGAGCTTCTATTTCAGCCTTTTCCATTTTCAGTTTAGCCTCCTGGCTAGCATATGACGCTCTCACTTTGGCGGCTTCAGCTCTGGCCCGGGCATGAGCTGCACTCGCAGACGACGTGGATGACTTGCCACTTCTAGCACTGCACACAGATGACTTGCTGCTGGTTGCCATCTTAACCACTTTAAACATCAAACGGTGCCTTTTCACTGTAGTGTTCTCCTGCAGTGTGTTGAAACTCTGACTAAACACCAAGTTAAACCGTAGCCAATGAAGACAGAGTCGTAGTAAGTTTGATCATTTACTGTCACTCTTTGTCATTGACATGTTGCGGTGAAAAGGCATTGCCTCTATGATGGATTAGAGTGGATGCAATGGATTGTTGGAGCGAGAGCACACCATGACTGTCTCCTTGTTTGCATGCAGAACCAGGAAGTATTTCAGGGAACTACACTAACCTTTTCCACTGGTGGCACTTGCGCTACTAACTTTTTCAGTTACTGGCGCAAAACATGATTTGGTCGCACAAATTATTTATAGTAAGCCACTCTGGATAATAATGAACAATAATGAAACTGTATTGCATACAGATGTGCTTTTTATTTTACTTGCCATCTTTTAAACCACATTCTTGTTTTCTTTAACATTGGTTGGGATAGATTTACTGCAATAAAAAATACAGTACACAAAATGCAAAATGAATTTCTTTTGGATTTCAACATGCTATGCAGATGGGCAGACTCCTGAATTCTTAAGGAAGAATAAAATAAATATAATCAATAAAATAATATAATAATAGATTTTCAGCAGCTATTGACTTTTCTGTATTAAAGATACAAAAAAAAGAAATTTTGGCACAGGTCTTTTACTCCAATAAATTCAGCACATGATTTGTAGTTAGCGTATGTTGGATTAATGGCCACCCCGTTCTTCTTCAAAAGAATAATTTGCGATTTAAATTTGGTGAAATGCATTTATTCTTTGGCTATATTATAAGCTACATTGAACTTAATTATAAATTCAGAGATTCCTCACTTGCTCGGTTTGCTAAATCTTGACGCCGAAATGCAGTGGGGAGTGCTGCTAAGTCACGGGATATGTACCTGTCTCTACACTTCTCGTGCTTCATACTCTCATGAAGCTTCAATGATTCGTGTTTGAATTGTTTTGACGCAGTTACAAATTTGGACAGTCCAGCAATTGAAGGCCCACAGACTTTACAGTACACACAGTGCATTGTTCCGTCTTGGTACCTTAACCACTGGTATTCTTCGAGCCACTGGTGTCGAAATTCATATGTCCGTATCGTTTTTCCCGCGTATGCTTTCCCTGACGAATCCTTCTCAGCCTTATCATTCACACTCACAGGCTCCGTTTGATATGTCGCATCGACATCAAGTGATGGTTCTGTTACACTTGAAATTCCCTTCTTAAAATAGGAGTAAATTGTCTGCTTCATTTCAACACGTACAGATTGAAGGCTATGTTGATATATATATCCGATTGCTGCATGTGTCTTAACGAGAGGTATATTTTTTTTAAATCAACGTTAGGCTACGCCTCGCCTACACCATTCCGGGAGGGGGCGGGGGGTCGCGGTTTTGACGCCAACTTGATGTGTTGAATGCTCAGAGCACATTATAAAACGTATTCTTAAAATACACATTTTTGTTTTAATAAATGCTTATAGTAAATCATAGCATATTGCCTAAAACATAAGGATTGGTACAAAAATAATCAGTGATACATTTGTGACCCCATAGAAATTAGGGTCGCAATGGCATTTCAAAAGGTCGCATATGCGATCATTTTGATCGCAGTGTAGTTCCCTGTATTTTAGAGGAAGTGACTAAACAGGCAGTGACATCATCAAGTAACAAATAATATAAATTTTTACAAATGAGGTAGATAAACAGAAAAGTAATTATGAACTTCTTATTTTGCCTGAGAATATATATCAACAAAAATAAAGCAGATATTTAAAAGTTAAATCCCTTAAAGGGCAACACACTGTCTTTCTACGGACATTGCAACAGTCATAAAATGACGTCAGATTTCGCTTGTGTTAAAAACGGTCGGCCGAATTCACCGCGTTGACCCACAGAAAGCATTTCACCACTCTTTCAGCATCTTGCGCTTTCAATTTGTTTTTCCCCCCGCATTTTTAAACCCAAGATCGCGTTCTGTCTCCCATTTTTGACCCACAGTTTTGGTAATGTTTGCAAACAAAGACTTTCCAATTAAGACTTTCAAAGTCAGACAACATATGGAAAATCTGTTTTGCAGTCAGTTACACTGGATATTACCCTTTGCAATGCATTCTCTATTATATTTAATGCTGTGTTTTGAAAATATGGAAAAGAAATGGAAAAGTGTATCACACTAGTGTGCTTTAATATTTAACCAGGAAGTTTGTTTTGAAATACTTTTATTTTGTATAGAATGGAACAGAGTCACACTCGAGGTGTTCACATTCAAAAATAGAGAAGAGAAGAACATTTTTTTAATAAACTCTTGCTTTGCCATATTATCATCAAATGTTGGATTCAATCTTTTTGTCAACTTGTTTTGTTTCTGTTAGGACAGGTTTTGTATTACTTTTTTTAAACTGATTGATCATAGGCCTCATGGATCTGAAGATAAAGTTCATCTCTGTGAAAAAGAAAGCCTGTAATACTCAGAATACATTGTTTGTGTATATGAACATGTGTGTGTTTGTGTGGTAGAGGCCTTTATCTTTGCAAGCACACATGTACGGTACATATTTGAACATGAATATGATGAAGTATTGCGTTACTTTAGTAGTTACTTGATTATGTAATTCAAGTCACTTGTAATGTGTTACCCCCAACAATGATTACTGTTGATTTGGTGATAATATAGTACATTGAGAGAATTAGATATTTTTTTGTAGGCTGATCATTTTTTACCAGAAACATCTACGGAAGAGGATTAGGGCCAAGCAATAATAAAAAAATAAAACCAATTTAACGAATTTGTTCTCGTAATTTAACAACTTTTTTCTCATAATTTAACAAGTTTATTCTCAACATTTTATCTCAACTTTTTTCTCGAAATTTAATGAAATTTTTCTCATAATTTAACCAATTTGTTCTCGTAATTTAACGACTTTTTTCTCGTAATTTAATGACTTTATTCTCAACATTTTATCTCGACTTTTTTCTCGAAATTTAATGAGTTTATCCTCAACATTTTATTTAGACTTTTTTCTCGAAATTTAACAACTTTAATCTCGAGATGGTTTTATTTTTTTATTATTGCTTGGCCCTAATCCTCTTCCATAAACATCTCAAGTGTAACAAAGGTAGAAAAAAAAATCTAAAAATAAATAAATACATAAATGATCCAAAACATTTTGGGAAGTAGTTATAACCTGTGTGAGCAAAGTCAGTAAGTTTTAGTCCAATTCAATAACATTAACTAACATTTTCAGGAAAACGAAAATCCTCTGTGGGTCAAAATGACCCGAACACAAAATAAGGCTACTGTTGGCTACTGTGTACAGTCTGTACAGACAAACTGTTCCAATACATAGCCATTACTGTTGCATCCCTGTGATGTTCAATGACATGAAATCAAAGCTCCTCTCTACACTTACCTTAGGACCAAAGGTTTTTAACAAATGCATGCTAAACTACATTCAGCTGCTATTTGTGCTGATTTTTTGGCTTTTAACGAGAGAGATAATGAAACTGACATTTCGAACTTGCAGAGAATAAACCCCATTCGATGGCTAATTGCACTCAAATGACTGGCTTAATTAGGCAGCATGTCCTTATGTCTGGTCATCACTGGACCGTTGTCTGGGGTTAGAGGTGAGAAGCGAACAGACAGCTCTCTTCCTCCTGCTCTACATCTAACGAGCTGATATTCTGCAAATTTTGTGCAATAAGCTCCTTTACAGCCAGTCAATGTTCTTATGACATAAAGCTTCTCTAAACACCTATTTATCTGCACTGCAAGACCTGTCAGTGTGTTGCAAACTCATTGATTGCATAATAACTGAGTGTGTCTGTGGCATAATGGCCAACTAGCTTAATCATTCTTACTAAACCATCATTTATATAGCCTGTCCCTTGTTAAATATAATCAATACCATCATTTATGCAATGCAAAAGAGCAAACAATCATGCCTCATGCACACTAATGATATACAAGTGCAAATCTGTCTAACAACACCAATTTAGTCTATATCATTGTTAATAAAAGAAGTGTATTTAGGCTTTTATTCATTATTTTTTGTGCAATGTCTCTTTGTTCATTTGAATATATATATATATCAGTGGCGTGCAGTGGTGCTCTGAAATGAGGAGGCACTTTTTTTTTATGAATCATTGTAAATTCATGTGCATTACTCTTAAAGTTGACAAATCTTCCTTGTTAAATGAACATTACTTTACAGTACATCAAAAAAAAAAAAAAAAGAAACCAAATACAACTCTATTTTGTAATTTTACATTAACAATGTAATGTTCTATTTATCAAAACCAAGTCAATCTCATCAAGCATCAAGTGTTTTAAGCATTTCTACATTCATTCCAAAATAATAACTAAAGGCAATAATAATTTAAACAATATATTTTATTTGTTTATTGCGGTTTTTCTTTTTAATTGTCAACCTAGAATATTTTGGATCATCAGTCATGCTCCGTAAACACCGTCTGTCACAGACACGAATTGTATTTTTAATTTCACCAAGCTGATTGCACTAAAAAACCCTGCAGTCATCATGCTTTCAGTCCATTTAATTTGATTTTGACGTAACATAAAGTAGTGATATATCTAACTGGGTGATCTGTTTACTTACTTTTCAATTAGTCTTCCGATTGACGCCATCATTTGTTCAGTCAAACCTACGCGCGGAACGCGCACGTCAACAAGAGGCGGGATTTATCGCACAAACCAATCATATCCAATCATAACCAATTACATCCAATCATAGCGCGATGGAGACATTGCCTCCTCTCACGTGACTTTCCCCCATTCATTCTCAATTACCCCCCACAAAACCCACCGCACGCCGGGGTTCTGATGATTTTCTATAGATTCCTATGCGAGGAAAGGGAGGCATGACTCCTCTGTGTAACTTTACCTGCGGGTGTCGCTGTTGGGCAGTGTTCCTTAAGAAATACGCGTGACTTGCGCTCTTTTTAATGTCATAATTTGTAATATTTGTGTTGTTTTATATGTAATATGGATTATTTTCTCATCCTATTTTTTTGAGGAGGCACTGCCTCCCTTGCCTACTCGGAGGAAACGCCCCTGATATATTATATTATATATATATATACACAGCTTCATTATAATTCAGTCTTGAGCATTTCTGTTGTCAATAACCTCTATTTTTGTTATTGTGGAATCATTCTGACACAGACAATAACAATATGTCATGCAGGGCTTTAAAATACAAGCAACTTCTGATAAAAAATGTGTGTCCAGGCTGAGTAAATACAGAAAAAAATTGATGAGCCTCCGCATAGTGATTCAAATATGTGCGTCATTGTGAAAATCATCACACAGCTTGAGAGGGCTTGAGGCTTGCACAAAAACACTAGGCTGGGTGTGTGTCATTTCAGACACACCTAACAGATGTGCCCAGGCCCGGATTAAGAACACATTGGGCCCTGGGGCTATAGCAACACTAAGGGCCCCCTTTCATATGATTGACATGCCACAGTGTCTTGTACCACAAGAATTTTTTTTTTAATTATTATTATTTTTATATTTTTTAAAAATTTCATTTTATCAAATCATTTTATATAAGCACACTAAATATTCCATGCTATTTAACATATTTTAAAATATATTTAACATATAAAATATTTAGCATATTTTAAAATTGTATTGCCTATATTGCTGACACAATAATTCTTTCCTCTGATTAACACAAAATAAACTATTTTGAAGAATGTGGGTAACCAAACAGTTGATGGTCCCCAGTGATTTCCACATTATATTTTTTTTTTTCCTACTATGGAAATGAATGGGGACCAGCAACTGTTTGGTTACCCACATTCTTTAAAATATTTTCTTTTGTGTTCAACAGAAGAAAGAAACTCATTCAGGTTTAAAACAACTTGAAAGTGAGTATGTGATGACAGGATTTTAATTTTTGGGGTGAACTATCCCTTTAAGGACAAGGGTCCGCATGCTAACTATTAGGATGCTGTCACTTTAAGACCTGCACGCGTCCGATTTTCTCAACTCACTTCAGACATAACCAACTGTGTTTATGTAAACCTTTTGTGTATTTGACAGTATTATAGCGCAATCAGACGCGAAAGATGAAGTCCAGTAGTCAGGTGCTGTTTGACAGGCTTAAGTGTGTGTGCACGCTTCGGGTGTATGGGGTTGGGGTCAGAAAAAGCGCATCTCAGAACAGCACACGAATGACAGGTTTAACTGGCTTTTAAAGCACATGCAAATAAAGAACTTGTGATTGCGAATAAGTGCAGTGTCCCGTGAGTAACTCTACCGCTGTGTTAACGTGTGATGTGAATGTGTCGAGGTCGAGATGTACGGATGCGGCACCAGAACTGCAACTGATAAAATGTACTTCAAAGGCAGATAGTGGAGACAAGTCACACGACATTGGTGTTCGTCAAAAAAACAGTAGGAAAGTTAATTCGGGGTTTTTACACGGGTGATGATGATGAGAGAAAAACAATGACATTCTGAATTCAAACGGCAATAAAATCAACCGACTCGTCCCTGTAAATGTTGAAAACACCTTACGTTTTAATGAGAAACAATTACTATCCGAATAGGGCTTAACTCGTAATAAAAATAATAACTTGATGCAGCTGCTATCTCAGCTTTTTCAACGTGTAAAGCACGCAGATCGGCGACGGTGTCGGTGGGTGAAGATAATTGTGAGCTGCCGCTGCACGCGGGGTCTTCCACTGGCTCGGATGTTTTATGTGAACCGAAGCAGTTAGTTTTGTAATTTTTGCTGTAAGATTAGCATCCCTTTTCTCCCTTTCAAGCTTATTTTTCATTTTTTGCGCAACACTATCACTTTTTTAATCATTTTGAACACCAGCGAGGCTGAACAAGCAATAAAGGCCAATTTTCTAGTCTACATGCGATGCGATAGTATAATGCAAAGAGGCGTTTCCCGGTGTCATGTCGCGAATTGTAAAGTGATTTTGATTGGACAGTGATTTATCAGTCAGGCACATTTTCCAATCATTTTTTCTTGTTATTTATTAGACACAAATCAACCACCTTTGACTTGTCAATCTCATTTCCTCCAGCCAATCACGGGCCCCCTCTACCCGCGGGCCCTGGGGCTTCAGCCCCACCTAGCCCTTATGTTAATCCGGCCCTGGATGTGCCATCAGGTCAGATTGTTTTCACAGGATGTTCATTGACTGAGAGTGTTGGATTGAAATTGAGAGCTATTTATTTGCCACGTTTCGCTGTGTGTGAATTGGGATGCTTTTGTGTTATAGACTTGCTCGAATGCAAAAAACAACAACAATAATAGTCTGTTTGTACAAATAACAGTAGCTTATATGTGTAGGGAAAACTACAGGCAGTAATGTAGTGAGTGTAATTATGTAAACAAAGCTTTGACGTATGAGTAAAACTGATATTGTGCAAGCTGTGCTAGACAGGCAAAACCTACTGGGTATCATAATGAAAACTACAGCTTGTGTGTGAACTAAATAATATGTGAAACAAGATATCAATGCATACTATTCAACATAAAGATCAAGATATAGTGTTTTTTTTCTTTCTGGGAATCTTCTATTGTAGTAACATGTCCTTTCACACCTAAATGAGATTCACAACCCATAATTTGGCTTTTGTGAATAAGTATCAGGGTTATTAACTAAAACTAAAACCATTAAAAACCATAAATGAAATAAACATGAACTGAAATAAAATAAAATATTAAAATATTTTATAAAATATATTTGATTTCAGCTAGATGCCAAGGCAACATTTCTTATTTTTGTTTAGTTTAATTTGAAGTACTTAAATAACTTAAATAAAATAAACTCAAACTAAAAACTAAAATTTAAAGGATTAGTTCACCCCATAATTTAATCACCCTCAAGCCATCCTATGGGTGTATATGACTTTCTTCTTTCAGACGAATACAGAGTTATATTAATAATCACCCTGATGTTCCCAAGCTTTATAATGGCAGTGAAGAAAGTGCATCCATCCATCATAAACGTACTCCACACAGCTCCGGGGCTTAAATAAAGGCCTTCTGAAGCGACGCAATGCATTTGTGTAAGAAAAATATCCTTATTTAACACTTTATAAATTAAAATAAAGCACCATGACTGCTATTCGTATTCAACTTACAAAGAAAGTTTAATGTCTCTCGCAGATCAAAATGCTTACACTACATCCTACGCCTTCCCTATTCAACTTACAAAAAAGCGTAACTGACGCAACATCTGTTTCACTTTTTCCGTAAGTTGAATACAGAAGGCAGTCTGGAAGCTATATATTTGACTATAAAAATTGTTAAATATGGATATTTTTCTTACACAAACACATCGCTTTATTTAAGCCCCGGAGCCGTGTGGAGTATGTTTATGATGGATGGATGTTCTTTTTTGAGCTTCAAACAGGTGGTTTCCATTCACTGCCATTATAAAGCTTTGGAGCGCATCAAGGTGATTATTAATATAACTCCAATTGTATTCGTCTGAAAGAAAAAAGTCATATACACCTATAGGATGGCTTAAGGGTAAGTAAATTATGGGGTAATTTTCATTTTAACTAATCCTAAAACTATAGACATTTAAAAAATCGAAACTAATAAAATTTTACAAAACAAACAGAACAAAATTACCAAATTAAGAAAATAATATAGTATATCACTGATACTAATAATACTGATAGCTATTGTCAACATGGCTTAATGTTATTACTTAATGTTATTGTGATAGTGTGAAGTTATGACTATTGCAGAAATAATGTTATGAAATTATAAATCGAAACACTGCATTCATAATATATATGATATAAATATGGAATTATTAAAATATAAAATTATTAAATATAAATGTACAAATTATAAAAACATTCTTTAATATTATAAAATAATCCTGATACTGGGGACAGACTGGTATTTTAGTTTCAGTTAAGTTAATTTGGTTATTATGTGTCACTGCATATTTACGGAAGAGGATTAGGGCCAAGCAATAATAAAAAAATAGAACCATCTCGAGATTAAAGTTGTTAAATTTCGATAAAAAACTCGTTAAATTTCAAGAAAAAAGTCAAGATAAAATGTTGAGAATAAACTCATTAAATTACGAGAAAAAACTCGTTACATTTAAAAAAAATGGAGATAAAATGTTGAGAATAAAGTAATTAAATTACGAGAAAAAAGTCGTTAAATTGCGAGAACAAATTTGTTAAATTATGAAAAAAAGTCGTTAAATTTCGAGAAAAAAGTCGAGATAAAATGTTGAGAATAAACTCGTTAAATTATGAGAAAAAAGTCATTAAATTACGAGAAAAAAGTCGTTAAATTACAAGAACAAATTAGTTAAATTATGAACAAAAGTCGTTACATTTCGAGAAAAAAGTCGAGATAAAATGTTGAGAATAAACTCGTTAAATTATGAGAAAAAAGTCATTAAATTACGAAAAAAGTTGAGATAAAATGTTGAGAATAAAGTCATTAAGTTATGAGAAAAAAGTTGTTAAATTACGAGAACAAATTCGTTAAATTATGAGAAAAAAAGTCTTTAAATTTCGAGAAAAAAGTCGAGATAAAATGTTGCGAATAAAGACATTAAATTATGAGAATAAAGTCATTAAATAATGAGAAAAAAGTCATCATTTAACAAATTTGTTCTTGTAATTTAACGACTTTTTCTCAAAATTTAATGATTTTTTTCTCAAAATTTAATTAAACTTTTAAATCAACTTTTATTATTGCTTGGCCCTAATCCTCTTCCGTACATATTAGCGCTATAATTCGGATCTACTTATATATACCTTTAGAAACTGCTTACTGAGAATACTGAAGCTAGTCTTGTTAAACATGTTTCATCATGGCTAACAATTAGCAATTAGGCTAATTACTGTTGTGCTTTGTGTGCTATGGCTAAAAGGTTTTTAACCACAGTAGGAGTATAAAATAACAGCACATCATTCACTCACAACTTAGCATTGTGAGGCAGTATTGTACTTTCAAGACTTTAAATACAGTTAACAAGATTAAATAAGGATTCACTTGCAGCAGGAAGGATCATGGTTTGTGCCGATCAATATGTATTGTTTAGTGATTTAAATTAAATCAGTTTCAATTTAAATGTGGCTATTGATGTAAAATCTGGGTCCTAAAACCCCCCCAACTAAGATCACTCTCCAAACAGTACATCCTTGACATCCCTGAGGACTTCATGACTCAGTGAATATGTTCTCCAGAAGGCGTCATCTCCCTCTGAAAGATCACTTCAAAGAACAACAGTAATTCTCTAAAGAGACAGCTGACTTCCTGTGAGAAATACATCAAGAACATCGGCATAAGTCTCATAGTGTACTCACTTTGCTATCCACAATGCATCTGCTATCACAAAAACACCTCATTTTGTCCCAGTTTTAACTGCTATTTCCACCATACGGTTCTGTTGTGAAGGCAGACAATGGTGAAATATTAATATCAGTAACATCAAACCTGACAATACAGACTGCCCACACAGCGTTTTCTTTTGGAGAGTTATAGGCTCATCACCAGAATAATAATGGAGCAGGGAGGCAGGGTGAAGCTCTGTACACTGGCCCTTTGCCCTCCCACTCATTAAGCCAGGGGAAATGGAGGCTCTCTTTACACTCCACAGCACTCAGTGTAAACAGTGACCTGTCTCACTGACTACTGTAATCATGGAGAAAGGCTGAATTCAAAGCAAGAGTTTCTGGCCATTTCAGAGAAACTCCACTAAAATATAACCACTTATGAAACTGTGACAAGAAAATGGAAGACTGCTTTGTTTCTCCACACATATTTTACATCATATTTTCCCCCCCATGAAAGTTTCAGTGCACTTACTACTGATACAGTAAACTGTTGACATCAGAGGTTAGATGATCTGGTACAGTGGTGATGACCCATGAATCTGGCCATTTGGGGTTTGAACCTGAAACTTCTGGATTTAAAGATCGTACAATGACGCTGCTTCACTACCATAGTACAATACATCCTCAACAAATCAACTAGCTAGTCACAACTGTTTCCCAAAACCGTATTGTCGCAAACCTGTCATTCAACCACGTTGGTGAACAATGTCACGCAGGTGGTGGAGTAATAACTTCTTTAAATGAATCTGTTTGAGATCTAATTAGTGCTAGATTTTCAGCTATAAATTATGCAATTTTAAAAACTAATTCAGGGGACCTTTAGTCATTACTTAAATATATTATATATTGTTGTGAAATAAAAGATCAAGTTCTGAAATGCTGTTAGACTTTTTACTTGTAATTGTTATTTTATTGAGCTTGGATCACACACATATTATGCATATTGATTTGATATATTATCATGACTTGTCATAGTTTAACATTTTCAGTTAATCAAAAATGTATTTAATTTTAAGTTCTGTTAATGTAAAATACAATCTGATGACATGTAAACGTGTTTCATTGTTTTGAGTTGTATGAACACTTCTTTTAATTTAGACGAACTTAAGTTAAGTGAAACTGGGCTGGGATTTATATTTCCCATCATGCTTTGCCCATGGCACTTGAAAGGGAGAGTAAATGCTAAAATTAAGTGTTATATAATGTTTTTTGCACAAGATTAATGGTAAGGGAGATTTAGCAGTAATTAGTGTTTTGTTATGCTAATTTAGAAGAGTTTCTGTTAATGTGGGTTTTTGGAGATTTACCATCATGGTGACAAGCGGTGCTTGGTAAGTTCATGTTACAAATATGTTTTATTGTGTCCAAAAAGCGTCTTCACCTTACTTAAAACATTATGTTGGATCAACTTAAATAGTTGCATTCATGTTGACCATTTTTAAGTTCATGTTACTTAGAAATGTGTTTTTATTGTGGCAAAAAACGTCTTCACCTTACTTAAAACATTATGTTGGATCAACTCAAAATATTGCTTTGAATTAATGTAATTTTCCCAATTAGCTGTGGAAAACGTTAACATATTTTTTTTTGTTGTTGAACCAGTGTTTTATTTTTTAGAGTGTGGACATGACATCTGAGGACTACTTCTTGTTTTTCTCCATTATTTTGCTTTATTTCCAGATTCAGTCATTCACTAGAGAACATACGCACATGCGCACTCTTCAAACTGGGTGCTTAAAATCACTTGACAAACTAAAATATGTAAATGACATTTGTATATATTCGAAATAAAAGATATACATTGTACTTAATGTCAACTTGCTTATTTTGCTCAAAAAATAAAAACAAGAAACTATTCTTCTAACTACTCAACCACACAAGTTTGCGATGCAGTTTGTGAATGTTTATTTGAACGATGGTTTCGGGAAACACCAAATCATTGAACTATGTAAGTAACGACGAAACTTGTGATGGCACCCACGATTATAACTGATAAGCTACACAGTAAGCTTATATTTATAAACTATACCCACAGTAAAGCAGCTCTATGTTCAGCAAACCCTTTTATTATCACATTCTTTTTTTTCACAGGGTATGAGGTGACTGAGTAGATTTTTTAAAAATTAAAAACACTCTTTATGTTTCATAATAGGATGTCATGTCAGGATCCCCAAAATTTTGTAATTGCAAGCAAGTTTTTTGCTCCCCGTCTCACACTCTTGCATCTTTTTGGCCAGTTTCTTTCTATTCCTATCTATTGATTGCCTATATGTCTGTTATGTATTTCATGTGCAGTAGGCACTGGGTTCATTCGGTTCTTGCTATTTTTTCTGCAGTTACGTTTATGAACAGTGTCTCCTCCATCTCTTTCTTCTTAAAATGGTCTGATGGCTGCTCATCTTCCTGTTATAACCCTGGCTCTTGGGAAGCAAGATAAAGGACACAAAGACTGCAATTGCCAGTCAAAATAAGATGCATTGATTTATAAAAGAAAAGAGGATTATGGTGCACTATAAAAAAGAATTGTTGGTTTAACTTAAAAAAAGTAAGTTAACTTAGTTTATTTAAATTAAAAAACTGAGTTAATACAATGGTGATTGGTTTAATTAACAGAAAACTCAATATATTATGTCATCTGAAATACATTAATTATCTAAGTTTAAATATCTAAATTTAACAAGTTATGAAATAAAATATCTAGCTTCCGCCAGACCGCCTTGCGTATTCTACTTACGAATAAACTTATGAAAAAATTAACTGACACTTTCTTTGTAACTTTAATACAGAAGACTAGATATTTTTACTTCATAACAGTGTTAATTTCGTTGACGAATAATTTTCGGTATAACTTTCGTCAACAACATTTTTTCATGGACGAAAACGAGACGATGACTAAAAAAACAAACAAACAAAAAAAGCATTTTTGAATGACTAAAACTATGACTTAAATCTACTCTAATTTTCGTCAACGAATAAAAACGAGTTGAAAATGATAGAGAGGGACGATTTGGGAAGATATCCATTCAGGACTGCTGTCCTGTGTGGAAGATGCGACATTTGAAGTGTAAAGTGCTCAACAGGCTCACGCAGCAGCACTTCAGACTTCTTCGTAATCAATGAATAGCGCACATTTATAACAAGCGATTGCTTATAAGCTAATGTTGATGAATTATGACAATGTTTACCACACAATGTTTAAATGGTTGTATGTTTTAGACGGTTGAAAGAATGCATATTTTATCTCCCTCATCTGAACTTAAATGAGCAAGCTGCTACTGCTACAGGCTACATTTCAGAATAAGAGTCACTGTGTATTTCGGAATGGTTTATAATTATTATATTTTCCTGGTCATTATTGTTATTTTGTTTACACAGTAAACTGTATTTCATTTAATTTAACTTCTATTTAATTCATAGTGAACTACTGTATCTTCTGTCACAGGAAGGATATTATTTGACACATTCTATATATTTTACAGGTATAAGGGTTATAATAGTAAATTAAATTAGATTTTAGATGACTAAATCTACTGTAGAGATTCAGAGCTTCAGAAGGCCTTTATTAACCCTTTATTAATAAAAAAGTTAATACAGTGAATGTGATTGGTTTAATTAACAGAAACTCAAAATATAATGTTATCTGATCTACATTAATTATCTAAGTTGATTTGACAAAAGAAAAATATTATGATAACAAATCATGAAAATATTTTTTACAGCATGGTGGTGGTAAGCATTGCTACTGCAGGAACAGACATAACCGGAATAAATAAAAAGCAAAATTACAAAACTTAGCCATATATCACAACTTGCCTTATTTTACTGTTTTACACTCATTTCATCAGTTGTTTTGTATTTGTAGCAAATGCTTCTAATCCATGTTGACCTCTTTAAATTCTACAAACTCCTAAACTGTGCTTTATATAAACACTACCATTCAAAAGTTTGAGGTTGTTTTTTTAATCTCTACATTTTTTTTACATAAAAAAGCACACTAATACTCACAAGGCTTTTTTTTTATCAGAAATGCAGTAAAAATAGTCATATTTTGAAATATTATTCTAATATAAACTATTTTAATATGTCATGTTGTCAATGTTGAAAAAAGTTGTGCTGCTAAATATTTTTTTTTGTGATATTTCTTTAGAAGGAATTTTTGATGAATAAAAAGTTCAAATGAACATCATTTATTTGAATGTGAAATCTTTTGTAACATTATAAATCGATCAATTTAATGCATCCTTGCTGAATAAATGTATTATAATTTCTAACTTTCAACATATAGCTTTTGAATAGTAAAAACGAAATCAAAATGAGACATTTTAAAAAAATGTAACTAGATCTTTACAGTTTCTTAAGGAGAAGTGAGTAGTGTTTTCCATGCAAAACTCGCCCCCACAATGCTAGGGGATCTTTGCCAGGGATTGATGATGATATAATTAATTTATCCCAAGCTGAAGTGTGTTAGGCCAAATGGGGCTCTATATAAACAAACTAAATGGTGCTGTTTTGTGAAATCCCTTGCTTGAAGGATAGTTTATTTGAAAGAGAGACAAGGACATTGAACTAGTTTGTCATGACTTACACAGTGTTGTTTTCATGTGTTCGTTTCAAGTTGTAGATGAAGGTCTGTATACGATTTTAAGCCAAAGATAAACTTAATTTTGAAAAATGGGAGCAGGCTCTTATTTGATTCTCATATTGATTCATATTGGACTTTATTTCATCCCTTTGCGGTTATTTGTAAAATATACATTTCCATTAGCATTCCATAAAGACTTGTACTGAACTGCAATAAGAGTACAGCAGTGACAAATACTTTCTTCTATGGCTGAATTGGCACAACTTAGTTTGGAAAAGCTTGTAAATATTGACAGATGCTTACAGTGTCACAGCTGCAGACTATGGCTGGTGCTGTTAGTGTGCACTTGTGTTTGCCTCACGGACTCTGTGATGGGAATCTAACCAGACAGACGGCAAAAGCACCCAGTGCAGTTCTGTCACGATGAGGAACGACTGCACACATCTGAACAAGCCTGAATTCATGTTGTGCCCAGAGAAAAAAACAACACCTTTAACTCAAACCCACCTGCGCCTGTTATCCCCAATACCGTCATCAATCTGTCTCAACACCGTTCCAAAACTACATCCTCACTGATGTAAACATGTGTGGCATGCAGTTCCTCAGTATGCTTACCAGAAATATTGAGACGTCTTTAAAGATACACTATATAACTTTTGGTACTCTGGGGGTTTAAAAAAAAAAAACTAATTCATTTTGCAGAAGAACATATTGTTTTGTTTGTGCTTCGGCTCTGCGTTACTGTGCGAATGAATATGGTTATCCTACTGCTCATAACACTTTCACTTCTAGGTCAGTCAGTGTACCATGATGTACCAGTTAAGATGGAAAGGATCTTAGACATTACTGTAGCTTTGCTCATTAATAGACACAGTGAATTCCTTGAAAATACATTCCATCACAATGATACAACAGCCATAATGAAATGACCCTTTACAATAGATAATGCTTATTTATCTGTTCAATAAAATACCTTACTCACCTATTGAGTAATAAAATGCCATCTCTGCATTGCTTTTACAACATTTAAAATCCCTTGATCTCCAAAACGGCAAGCCATTTTTATTACGAGCTGTCGCATTCTCTTTTTGCCAGCACACTCCTCTGTATTATTATTTTTATTTTTAAATGGGTAGTTCTTTGGAGGTTCGAGATTTAGCGGCTCCATGTCAACCTTTCTCACTCATTGTGACAACTAACCTATTCCCACACTTTACACACATTAAGGTAGCCGAAACAACTTTTCTTTATTTATAGACCATTTTCGCATTTCCGGGTTTCTCAGAAGCAGAAGTCGTCATAGTTGGGTAAGAGAATAGAGTGCCCCAGGGATGACGCGTTTTTGTAGGCAAAACCCGGAAGTGAGTTAGCATTTTAGGACTTCCGGTTCCAACGCCGTCAAGTCTATGGGTTTTTTGAATGGGTTTTTGCTAAATCGCAGAAAATAAGCTCTGTGTTTAACAAAGGGTTATGACACTTACACGTTTTGTCTATCAAGATAATCTTTACAAGTTAACACAACATTTATAGATTTTGAAGCCTAAATAAAGTCGTCAGATATAAAAAGCTAACAGTAGGCTATAAACGGACTACAAAACACCATGGTCGCGGATCAACGTCGTCACCACCAAGCGTCCTCAAACTGTATTTTAAAAACAACTCTATTTAAAAACATGCTCGCTGATTATGATCTGTGCTGTTATGAATACTTTTCCACTTTTTCATGAGAAACGCTGTCCAAATGTCCCGTTTTTAATGATGACGTCTGAAGTCCCCGCCAAAGGAAGTAGTCCCTTTTAGCAATTTGTTAGCAACCGCCGATTTTAAGACACAGTAAAAGTTTAAAAACTCACAAGTTGGTTATATCTTGTGTGTTTTATGTCATAGATCAAAACGTGAAAGTATTTAGAGGCTTTGTTAACCACTGACCTTATTTCAGGCGATTTAGCAAAAACCCATTCAAAAAACCCATAGACTTGACGGCGTTGGAACCGGAAGTCCTATGAAATAAGGTCTGTGGTTAACAAAGCCTCTAAATATTTTCACGTTTTGATCTATGACATAAAACACACCAGTTATAACCCGCTTGTGATTTTTTTAAACCTTCATTGCGTCTTAAAAACGGCGGTTGCTAACATTGGACTACTTCCTTTGGCGGGGACTTAAGACGTCATCATGACAAACAGGACATTTGGACAGCATTTCTCATGAAAAAGTGGATAAGTATTCATATACAGCGCAGATCATAATCAGAAAGGATGTTTTTAAATAAAGTTTGAGGAAGCTTGGTGGTGGTGACGTTGATCCACGACCATGGTGTGCTGTAGTCTGTTTATAGCCTACCTTTATTTAGGCTTCAAAATCTATAAATGTTGTGTTAACTTGTAAAGATTATCTTGATAGGCAAAACGTGTAAGTGTCATAACCCTTTGTTAAACACAGAGCTTATTTTTTTGCAATTTTCCAAAATGGGAAAAATGCATAGGCCTTCGATCGAGGGAACCCATGCGCCGCTAACTTCTGGGTTGGCCTACAAAAACACGTCATCTCTGAGGTACTCTATACATTAAATATATATATTTCTTTATTCTGTTTGCTCAAATAGCAACATAAAAACTCAACAATAGTGTTTTCACAATTTTCAAAAAGTGGAAAAAAAAAAGAGCGATTTTTACTGTCACTTCACCTTCACAGGAGCGTTAACTAGTTTTTTTGTAATTTGATGCAAAGGTATAATACTATAGTGTTATAAACATAAATACTTTTTGTACGTAAAAAAAAAATATAAAAAAAAACTTTACGAATTTACGATATTGATGACCGTTAAAACGCGTCATCACAGTCTGTGAAAAGGGTGGATGAGTGATGTGTGTACACAATTTCCCGCCTGGTCCAAAATATTAGGCTAACATTTATGAGCATACCATTATCAATCAGGGTAAGATAAAAAAACGTTTTGGAAGAAGGGTTGATGATGTGTTGGCTCATTATTTAAATTTTGTTCATTTTAAACAACAAAAAAAATACAGTGTACATTTGACTCTCTAAAATTAAATCAATTTAAAAGAAAAATGACAGAGGATTGGAATATGAATTAGTGTAATTATATATAATTGTCTCTGTGGATGTCAGGTCTGGTGTAATTTTTAAATGACCCTGAATGAAGAGGCATGGAGCTCTGACGTGCTATACCACTTAGCTTTTCAGTGTTAATGCATCGGTTACATCATTACGTGAACGCTTTGGCTTCATAATGGATGTGATTACCTAGATCCTAAATTTTAAGAAAGAACCTAAGTTTATTTTATTTTTCATGTTTGGAAAGCACAATAAATACAACCAAAAAGATGGCTGCAGTGCTGCCAGCATCTAAAAAACAAAAATGCATATTAATTCCCATTAATCTATCAGCATTTCATATTGTGACTCACCTCACAGATGACAGATTGACAGTGTCTTTATTGGAAACATTAATCATTACTAGAGACAAACCACCAGTTCTGGTGCTACAGACAGATCTGCTGGGTAAATGCGTTCAAAAGATTGATGCATTGAGTTTGTTTTAAAGCTACACTTTTAATAAAAATAAAATATAAATAATAAAAAAAGGAAAATCTTTATCTTTAAAAAATGTCTTTACCCAAATACTCTTTTATAAATCTATAACAGTGTTTTTGTTGTAGAGCAGTTAGGCCAACATAGTCTCATGGCATGAGAGGACCTTCATGCTTTTTTTCTTTTTTCTTTTTCCCTTTAAAAAATTTTACATTATTGTACCATTCACATTGGAGTTTGAAACATACTTAATGCACATCATTCATTTCATGATCTGGGGTTCTTGTATTTTTAATTCCTTTTTTATAATAATTCCTCAGAATTATATAACTTAGCCTTGCACTGTTATACTGCTTAAAAATAATAACCTCTCTCTTAATATTTAATAAAGACTAAAGCGAGTGATGTTGGGAGCTCTGGTTCAAGGTGTAATCAAAGTAGAGCGTGAAATAAACACTTTAAAATAATTTATTTCAAAAGACATCTACATTGATTGACAGATTAACATGATAACTATATAAAATATGTACATGAAGCACCACTTGCCAAAACGGCACAATTGCCCGTCTAAGAAGCACACTAAAGAAACAGAAAAACAATGACGACATAGCCTTCAGATGTGTTGATTTGGGAAGTAGAAGCTTTATATGCTGGACTAAGGAATCCACATGTGCAGCTCACTGGTACATTATTGGTGCTTATGTGCAGATTGAGGCAGATTAAAGTTGGTCAGTGCCACCTCACATTAAGACAGGCAGCAGCTGGACTGTTTGGAAACTCCCCCCTGTGGATTGCAAAGACAATGAAAAAACTATTAGAGATCAAGTATTTAATCACTTTAGTAGTATCTCTCACAGACAAAATAACAAAACCTGGTTGATGGTGACCAGCATGCAGCTTATGACAAATGCCTTTTAAATGAGGTTTGGCTGGTTAGCACCTGCAGGTGATATCGTAACTTATGGAAGCTTGTTTCCACCATGAAAAAAAAACAAAACAAAACAAAAAAAACGGTAATTGAGACTTTCTCTCTTACAATTCTGACTTTTTTTTTTACTCAGTATTTCAAGATATAAAGTCGGAATTGCCAGTTATAAAGTCGGAATTGCCAGTTATAAAGTCGGAATTGCCAGTTATAAAGTCGGAATTGCCAGTTATAAAGTCGGAATTGCCAGTTATTAAGTCGGAATTGCCAGTGACAAACTCGCAATTCTGACTTTCTTGCAATTTCGAGTTTGTCTAGCAATTCTGACTTTTTCCTCACAATTCCCCCTCACAATTCTGACTTTTTTCAGAATTGTAAGATACACACTCGCAATTGCATGCTATAATGTCCAATTGTGAGGGGGGAAAAAAAGACTGACTGACCTCACAATTCTGACATTTTTTTTTCCCTCAGAATTGCATGATATGAACTCGCAATTCTGAGGAAAAAAAAAACTGTCAGAATTGTGAGTTTATATTTCACCGTTCTGACTTTATAACACTCAATTCTGACTTTATAACTTGCAATTGCAAGTTTAAATCCTGCAATTCTGAGAAAAAAAAAAAAGTCAGAATTGTGAGATAAAAAGTCGCAATTACCTTTTTTATTTTTTTTATTTTTAAATTTAGTGGCGAAAACAAGCTTTCATAGTAACTACACCATACTGGGGGTGAAATATTTTTCCATTGATGACCATTATAAAATGGAGTATTTTGCTTAAATATATTTTTTTTTTTTTGCAAGCAACATAAAATCTGCAAATATTTCATACAGCCACAAATCAGTTAATTTTACCAAGGAGAGATGCATTGAAATTTCAGCAGGCGAAAATGAATTTTAATTTACAGTCAAAAATTATTTGAGGGCTGAAATCATTAACAGAAATGCTATGCTGTTTTCAGTTGATGCCTGAATAAAACTTCACTAAACATTATTTGTAGTGCATCTGTCATCCAGTAGACCCTTTTCACATGTCCAGGTTTCTCGAAAACGGAAGTGAATGAGAGAATACATTAAATATATTTTTTTGTGTCCCCATTTTTTCAAACAGCAAAAGAAAAACTCAGTGTTTTCACAACTTTCAACGGCAGTCAGAAGAGAGAATGATCCCATAGCCGCTCTATTAAAAATGCCCTCACAACAGTGTTAACCTTTTTTTGTAATTTGATGTAAAGGTAATATAATACTAAGTATAATGTTATAAATGTACATACATTTAAAAATAAATAAATAAATAAAAAAAAACTATGGAAGATTTACGATGCTAATGACAGTCTGTGAAAAGGGTCCGTAGGGTATGAGCTTTCAAATTTTGTCAATTCTATAATGAAATTTAAACAAACATAATTTTGTGGCTCTTTCATTTGTTCTGACAGATCGCTGTAGCCGCCTAAGTTTAAGCGGCACATGAACTGATCATGTCTTCCTCTTTACTACTAGTTACAGCACCAAATAAACATGAATGAACATCAGAAAATGTGTTGAAAGAAACAGTAGAACTTCTTGAAATGTATCATGTCTAATGTAATCACTCAGTGTTCCAATAAAACAGCTTGTAAACAATGTTATGTAGTGACACATTTACCTCAGAAAAGACATTCAGTGACCATAGCTAGTTTTTCTAGTTGGCTAGAAAAAAAAAAAAAACTCTAGACAGGAGCATTTTATTAAATACACACAATATTACATATTCATTATGTCTTCATTATTTAATGTATAAATAAATATTTTTTGAATAATCTTGTTTGAATAAATCTGTCATGAAAACAAGTTTATTACAGTCACTGTTTAAATGATTAATATTTCAACAATGAATTACAGTAGAAACAATTATATTATTAAAAGGTTTACATAAAAACTGCCTTATGTGCAATTTAAATGTTTACTTGCAACAACTTTTATTTTAGTGTTGATTAAATAAGTAAGTGTGATTAATTAACTGTTGAATAAATAATTGGTTCTCTTTCATTTCGGTTTGGGTGGAGTTTTTTTGGTGAAGAATCCATTTAGGTGCATCACTATTAACAAGAGAACATCTAAACAACTATCATGCAAAGTGTTTATTCAATTTCAAGTTTTAAAGTGCACTTCAAACCCAGGCCTGTTCGGTTGCATCCAATAAACGTTTAATTAAAAGTAACATATAACAACTGGGAAAAATAATTATAATTGATGGACCAAACACACTTTCGTGTTTATTTAATAAACTCTCTCTAAATAGTACAATGTTATTGCATTCCCAGATGCAGCCCAGATGTTACCGCTCAATCATTTTCAATATGTCAGATGTTGATACTTCATAATCTTTAGCTACATACATTAAAAAATACTAACCATTTCAGTATTTTTCAGTATGCCCAGCAACCAAAAGATCAGACATAAACAAAGGTGCCACTTGGGCTATGTACCTAGATGAGGTCCTTTTAGCATAGCATGCTACTGACTGTTAAGTTTTCTGGCTACCTGTCTCTGCTGCTGTCGCCTGTATTCTTCTTCACTAGCAGCGAGAGCCTGAGCCATGGCCAGATCCTCCTGCTCCTGAGGACTGAAATGCACACAGTCAGTTATCATCATGGATTTCAGATTACAATGTTACAGTAAATTAGTAAAAATAAATAAATAAATAAAAATAAATAGATAATAATAATAATAATAAATATTTTTTCAACTTCACTGCTGGCAAAACGGGCTTTCCATAAAACTTGGATGCCTGAAAATTGAAATCGGTGCAACCCAACTACAGAAAACAAGAAAAAAGGCTATCGTCTTCCCTTTTGCCAAATAGGTAGGAGAACTTCAACACCCATAATGTTGCTGTTACCAGAGTCACATACCATCTTGCTTTAGTAGGAAATACTTCTTGGCAAACTTTTAGTCTTAATTGGTGTCGAATTGTATTGTTCCCACATGCAAGAATTCAAAGAGTAAATATTTAGCGGGAGTGAGTTACTTTAGGTTTCCAGTAAAGGATCCAGCCTGTTGTAGGCAGTGGCTAAAGGCTGCAAAGAATGGTAAATATGGAAAGAACGCTGTGATGGAAAATCTGAAAAACCTGTTTGTAGTCAACATTTCAAACTGGATGACTACAAATACAGAGTTTTATGCCAAACGGAAGGGGAAAACTGAAAGAAACTGCAATTCTGTCAGTTCCGCCCAACTCCCCCGAAGCAAAACGCCATTGTTTACAGGAAAAAGCCAATTCACACAGCACTTACAGACGCTGATAGACAGCAACAGACACTTCGTTGGGTTTTGTTGGATCAGTGTGTTACCCCCTGTCGGAGTCGGGGGTTTTCACCAATTGAACATGCTGAGTCTGATTTAGAATGTCTAAAAAGTGTCATGCTGTAATCTGGAGACTGTCACCGTTGGTCTGCGTCTGTCAGTGCAGTTTGAATTGGCCTTCAGAAAGCTGTTACCATTTTTACCATTATGCTGTTTAAAGAACAGACAAAGTTTAATACAAAACAAACCTACTCTTATAAATAACTGTTCTGTAAATAACCCACCGTCGATCCGACTGTCCGTGGGCGAGGATATAAAAATGCGCAACTATAATCTGCAGTTTTAACGAAAGCCCTGGCGCTGTCAATAGTCTTTCTGCTTTCATAATTGTTCAAATGTATTGATCTAGCCACATTGCCACAATCTCATAAACGTTCCATAACCGTTAAAAGAACCAAATGTAATAAAAAAGAAATTCCAGTATGTTTTTTTTTTTTTTTTAAATGGATTCATTTAATTAACTGTTTACAATAATATTTTTAAAAGCCTTGAGGGTTTATTGTTAGGCCAGAAGAGGTCAGAAATACCTTAGAGTTGGCTGGCTTGTTCGAGCAGATTCAGCCAGTGACATTTCTAATGCTCTCTGGAGGGCTTGCTCCTCCGTCTGTGAAATAAAACACAACAACTCATGGTTCAAAGACAGTCAAACATAGTTTACAATGTTTTTAAAAGCCTATCTCAAAATGAGCAACGCACCAGCCCGCCTTGATATGACACTGATGAGGGAATTACATTCTGTGCTGTGGGAGACACCATGGGAGGAGATGCAGGCGATGTCCTTAGTGCACTGAGGGACAAAAGACAGTAATTAGTACCTGAGAAAACACTCAAAATGAATTACTGTTTAAACGTTTTGGATCAGTACGATTTTTTTTTTTTTCAATGAAACTAGTTTTTATTGAGCAAGGACATATTAAATTGATCAAAAGTAACAGTAAGTACATTTATAATGTTACAAAAGATTTCAAATAAATTTCAATATATTTCAAATAAATGCTGTTCTTCTGAACTTTCTGTTTATCAAAGAATCCTGAAAAAATGTATCAAGGTTTCCATGCATGAAATAAATGTATTAGAAAATCTAGCATTTTCCATTTGTTTAGTAAAAGTTTGCAGCAGTTTCAATATCTATACAGTCAGATTAAGGCAATATTACACTTTATGCTGTATTTTGGACCTCATGCATGCAGTAGTGTATATTCACTTGACACTTGAGGGCATCGCTTTTTAAAAAAAAATGCTTACCTGCTGCTCTGAGGTCTGGTGTTTCCAGTTACTCCATTAGACATGGACCTAGAGCTCCCTCTAGTGGATGACGCCCCAGCATTACTAGAAGAAGGGGCTTGAGCCCTCAATAAAGCAGCATGCCTAAAAAAAAAACAATAAATAAATAAATAACTCACCATTACTGGTGTACAAAGCCTCCAGAAAGCATAACTTATCAGTATGAAAACTACTGTGCTTACCCTGATTTGGAGACTGGCTTGCTGTCAGTCTTACAGTCATGGTCGAGTGGGTGTCTATGTTTGAGACAGAAGTTCAAGTGGCACTGGTCACATGTCACCCGGATCATTTCCTTCTGCTTACAGCCGCCCTTGGAGCATTTATTTGTAAAGATCTGTGGGGTGAGAAACAATTGGGTCAGTACACATTTTGCAGAGACATACTTTTCTCTCTTCTTGCGTATCGACTACCTTTCGTTTCCTCTGAGCAGGGTCAGATTTGCAGTCTCGGTCTATGTGTTCCCCAACTTTGATGTCTGGCATTTCCCCTCTTCTAATGGGAATGGGGGTGTTGCACAATGGGCATACAGGAACCTGGACATCCTGCTCAAGGAAACAAACATGTATCAGCAACAACCTTTATGTTTTAAGCATTGGTAAAATATACAATGTGGGCAAGATTATTATTCATTAGACACAATTATACACACCTTCTTATATAATGAAGTGCACTTGTGATTTGCATACGTTATGTGGTCCTTGCAGAAAATTTCTTCACAGGCATCACATTTCATAGGAAGAAAATCTATAGTGTACACATAAGACATTATGAAGAGAAAAAAAAAAGGTTAAGCATCGACTAATGCTGAATCACTAAGGGAACAGCAATGTTATAAAACCATCTTAGTGACCTATGGATTTTTCAGTGGGTGGTGGCTGTTATAATGCATGTAAATAATTTATGGCAAATAATATGTACAATAACTGCTGAAATGACATAAATCAGAAAAATCAATTATCTATCAGACAATGTTTTTGCTCAAATTGACCGAATACTGCACAATTAATTGCCCCAGCTGACACACTGGTCTATCACAAGACTAGATTTTGTGGTTATAAAGAAGGTCATAAAAGAGAAAATGCCACACCTAATGTCATTTAATGTATTTGCCATTCACCATGTGATCAGGAAGAGGTAAAACCCACATACAAACATTAATAATTCACATTTAATGGTGGAAACAGCGAGAGTGACTTTTCATAGGCTTAGAAGCATTAGTTAAAACAGGTTTGAAATGATCAGCAAATCCGATATGCCATCATGTGTATGAGTTTTTATTACATGCTCTCCAATTCTGATTGGTCAGTCAATCAGAGTACATCTGATAAAGGCCAATGCCTAAAGCAACACTGTATAACTGAGCGCTCATCCAGAACAACTCAACATTCCTGTTCATTTATTTAATTATTAGGTAGATGGTTGTGTAATAAGCAGGCTAATGATTATTTTCACCCCGTCTGGTTTATTTTGACCAGCAGTTGACCATACATTACTCTTTACAAAACTGTCATGGAGTTACTTTAGAGCGGTACAAGTTTCAACTATTATTGCCAAAGAAAAGGTTAATAATGTACATAATTTTTTGTGCAAAATAAATTATTAAATGAAAAAAGTTTAAAGTCTATTAAAAAAGTCGAAAATACAGTAAAAACAGTAATATATTGAGAACTATAACAATTTAAAATTGTTTGAACAATTTAAAAATGTAATTCATTCCTATGATGACTTTAGTGTCACATGACCCTTCAGAAATCATTCTAATATACTGATTTGCTGCTCAAACATTTCTTGTTATTATCAATATTGAAAACAGTTTTTGCCGTTTTATATTTATATGTAAACCTTCATACATTTTTTTTTCTGGATTCTGGATTTTTCTGGATGAATATAGAGTTCAAAGCAAAATCATTTATTTGAAATAAATATCTTTTGTAACATTATAAATGTCTTTACTTTCATTTTTGATCAATTTAAAAGGTGCAGTATGTAAGATTTATGTCCACTAGAGATCGCTAGAGGTCTATTCAAAACAAAGGCGTAGCTTGATGATGCCAAGTTTGAGTGTGGAATCTTGGGACATGTGGTCTTCACCTCACAACCAGTGGAAAATAATCAGGATAGGACTCAGGAAGAAACCACGTTCATGGATGAGATTATTAACGTTGGATGGCTGGATGGCTTGTGTTGATAAATGGCATGAAATTAATTTTAAAACGTATTGTATGATGGAGAAAATGCTGTATTACCGTTACTGAAAATAAAGCGGCATCTGATTATGCTATATTATCTTCTTCACAAAATAGTGTTTTTCTCTGAGGCATGGTAAAACATGGTACTCACAAAAGATCAAGAAAATTAGATTTAAACAATAAGACTAAACGTGTTGAGCTATATAACAACAATTAGTTTTCTGTCTATAAATATATAAAAACAGTTGTTCCCTTGTCTATTAAAATGTGTAATATATTAAAGCGTCTTTAGTGTTTCCATAGTTTCTACAAAATAAAACCGGAAACCGAGGATAACGCGGGTATGACGCAATTGACAGGCGACTCCTCACACGTCCCGGAGGCTTGGTTAAAATTGCAATTGTCTCACGATTTACAAATATTTGAAAACATTTGAGAAATTGTAAGTACTCAAGTGAACAAAATATGTAACACTGTGCCAGTGGTTTTTGGATATTTTACTGCAAAAATATTACATATTGCACCTTTAATTTGTCCTTGCTGGCCCCAATCATTTGAAATGTGGTGTATATATTACTAAAAAAGAAAATGTATCATTGTTTGAGGCCAGTGAAAATGTTGACAAGCAAAATAACAAGCCTGACCAGGCCTTTCCTGTTGAGGTTGTGTAATGTGAGAGAAAATACATACCGAGACGTTTGCAGCTCTTCTCTGAGCAGTGCTCCCCGAGATCAGGAAACTCCATGGCACAGCGGTGAAAAGCCTTCAGCTAATGGACTGTAAACAGGAAAAAACAACATCACCTCTGACCTACAGTGACCTGTAGTTGTCATTTCAATCAAACAAGCTGTCAGTACAAACATTGTGAATTCACCTAATGATTAAAACAGGCTGCGGAAGGCCTCTCAAGAGTTGAGTTGGTGATCCATCCAGTTTAGCATAATAAGCTAACGCCATTACGTAACTGTTGTGTATCTGGAAGAGGCTTCAGTTTGATCTACTAATGCTGAATCATACAGGACAACTTAGAAACATCTCAATATCACAACTACTACAACTAAAAATACTACAACTCTACTGTTACTTGTTTAGTATAGACAATTTTATGAAGGGGCACAAACACTAAAAGAGCTCTTTTGTTGTTATTAAAATGTGACACGATAAACTAGTCAATAAGTCAACATCATTTAGTTAAAGACCGATCCGGGAAAGGTGAAATAAAACGACTGTTAACAAATCTAAATCCAAATCGCGTGATTTAAATAACAGCTAATTATACAGAAACAAATAATAACTGGTTGTCGTTTGTTTTACGGTAAAAACGTAATATTTTAATCAATGTATTTCAACAGACATGACAGTAAATGTGTAGCTTACCGAAATTGCGCGCAAATCCTCTCCTTTCTAAAGGCTTTCGCTTCGAACAAGCACATCCACTGTGTTTGGGGTTTTTCTACTCGTCTGCGGATTTTTGAGATGTCATCTCTGGAAGTTTGAATCTGGCAGCAACAGGAGATTTTATTTTCAAAATAAAAGTCCTCAATGTTTATATTCGCTGTTCAGCTGTTTATGGCTGTCCTTAAAGTCCTCCTGAAATCAAAAGTTTTTTTTAGCTTTTAGCATTAATATGTTAGTCTTAAGGTTAAAGGGTTAGTTCACCCAAAAATGAAAATAATGTCATGTATTACTCACCATCATGTCGTTCTACACCCGTAAGACCTTCGCTCAGTGAGGCCTCCATAGGGAGCAATGACACTTCCTCTCTCAAGATCTATTAAAAACATATTGATTTACTCATGTGAGTACAGTGGTTTAATATTATAAAGCGACGAGAATATTTTTGGAGTGCCAAAAAAAACCCAAAATAACGACTTATTTAGTGATGGCCAATTTCAAAACACTGCTTCAGGAAGCATCGGAGCTCAAATGAATTAGTGTATCGAATCATGATTCGGATCGCGTGTCAAACTGCCAACGGCTGAAATCACATGACTTTGGTGCTCCAAACAGCAGATTCGACACAAAAGATTCATTTATGCTCCGATGCTTCCTGAAGCAGTGTTTTGAAATCGGCCATCACTTTATAAGTCGTTATTTTGTTTTTTTGGTGCTGCAAAAATATTTTCATCACTTTATAATATTAATATTGAACCACTGAACTCACATGAACAGATTTAAATATGTTTTTAGTACCTTTATGGATCTTGAGAGAGGAAATGTCATTGCTCCCTATGGAGGCCTCACTGAGCCATCGGATTTCAACAAAAATATCTTCATTTGCGTTCCGAAGATTGACGGAGGTCTTACGGGTGTGTAACGGCACGAGGGTGAGAAATAAATGACAGAATTTTCATTTTTGGGTAAACTAACCCTTTAAGGACTTCCAAAGCAATGACAAAATTCACATTTAGGAAATACAAGCATTCAAAATTAACAGTCTCTCAATTCCGCTAAATGGATCATGGATTTTCATAACATCACATCGGTCACACGGTCTTCAGCTTCTCGTCAGATCTCCTGTCCCGCCTCCTCCTACACTATAAACAGACACTGAAGCTGTGGCTGAAATCGGTCATTTGTTCACACATTTAATAGTTTCTACATGGTGAAAGGCATATATGGCACTGTATAGAGGATAGGGAACGATTCAGACGGTGTAAATATGATTTTTATTGATGTGAATATGATTTTTATTGTCACGTGAACCGCTGCAGCTCGAGTTCGAGTCTGGAGACACGAGAGCACAGAGTGGATCATATGCGCGAGTCGGCACAGACCACAAAACGCTTGGACACATTTGAATTCTACAAACAATGCAATAATTTAAAGCAATATGAAGGAGAAACAATTAGAGATTATGAGGAAAATTGGGTTTTACGAGCTCAATGGCTCTGGCCGACCTGTGATCTTGGCAAAACACTATTGGCTATTTTGAAAAAAGGGGAGGAGCTTCTAGATATATCCTGCCCTGTCTACCTGTTTCATTGGAAATCACGTCAACACAGTGAATAAAGCTGCTTGTTCCAAGGCACTTCAGTGGGCCTTTAAGCAGCAAGCAGAATGTTAGTAGCATGTAAGTTGTACTTTATTTCTACTGCACTTTCCCCAAAACATCGTTATTTAAGTAATACGCTGAAATGTGCGTAATTTAACAAGAGGAGAATATTGGACCAGAAGTTCATGTATGAAAATAGTCTTGGATAGCCTTTTATTGCTATCAAAAAGAAAGTATGGAACAGAATAGCGATGCATATTAAATGCAGTCATTATATAGTAACAATGTTTGATAGATGCAATACACTCACCACACTGCTTTTCATTGTGCAATCCCATTTAGCCTATATTCTGCAGGCTATTCAAAACTATACAGACAGTGTGCCACTCTATATTACAGAAGCATGTGCCACCAGGGTGATGCAAACTAACCAAACACTTGCACCAAATGTCTAATTAAATGTAAGTAGTAGCATATTGAGTAGTTTACTGCAGTACCATCATTATAACCCTGTTTATGATACCAAACAAGGGAACATAAATCATGCCCTCTTTAAAATAAATTAAAAAAATAAATAAATAAAAAATAGTACATAAGGATTTTTTCGTCTTCTTTTTTTTTTTTTAAACTAATCTGTGCTGCTATTGTATACCACAAGAAAAACAACAACAACACAGATTAGCTTTCACGGGCATTTTAAAGGACTTTTACAAATGAAAAGCAGTTTGGCTTGTGTTTCCGGTTATGGGGTTTAAGCGTTCCTTATCGTTTCTGGCTTCAGGCGGCCTTTATCACGCACGCCCTGACTAGTCACGCACTGGCTGACGTAATCACGTTATTGCTGGAGTTTTCCAGAAGATACCACCAGAGGACGTGATTCAGCAATTTTCTTAGTACAAAAACAAATCACTCGATTGTGATCACGAATATTAGATTTGGTCACGAGACGACACATTTGATATTGTGCGCTATAACAATAAGTAGGCTAATATAACAATATAATATAACTAAACAAATATGTATGCATATATTAAAAATATACATGATAAAATAAATGTGTTCAAAGATGATCAAACTATGTTAGATATGAGATAAACAACGTGGTTTGCATGCTTTGTGACTAAAAAGACTAAAATACTTTGAATTTAATTCGGATATCTCGGATAATATATTTTAATATTTTAATCATAAACATACTGTCAGCCTCAAGAAGTAGATGAGCATATATATATATATATATATATATATATATATATATATATATATATATATATATATATATATACACACACACACACACACACACACACACACACACATATATAAACAAAAAAAATATTGTAATCACAAGAAATAAAAGATAATCAGAAAGTGGCTAATCAAATGTCAAGTCACCATCAGAGGTAAACGTCACGATGACAGTGCTGAAAATGACTCTGGAACATTGTGCTTTTATATGTGTCATCTTGCTGACCAATAAGGGCTGTGTTTTCTCTTTTTGACTCTTGCCAGATACATCACACCAGTTATCAGAGGAGGACTCAGGACTGAGATCACCTGACAGCATGTCGACGGCGTGGCGAAGATGTGTTAGAAAAAGGGACCTTGATTGCTGCAGATCTGTTTGTTCTAGTTCTTCCTGTAACAAAAGAGAAGGTACAGGCAAATTACCATCAGAAAAGTCAGTAAAGGACTTAAGCATTACTTGCTATGGCAATATTTGGTCTTGAGAAGAACATAGACAATAGCAATCATTAAAGAAAACAATCTTTAATGGAACGCCACAAGCTGGAAAAGGACAAAATCCTGTTTTGTGTGTGTGTGTGTGTGTGTGTGTGTGTGCATGGCTCGTATCTTTTCACCACAAGGTGGCAGTAATGTCTCTCTTTTTTTTTTTTTTTTGAGTGAGCCTTAAAATGTTATACTTTTAATACTTCTTAATTATATGTCATCACAAATATGCCTATCAATGTATATATAATATGGTTTCAATATTACTATCAAATTAAGCTATAGATATGCAAGGTGAAACAGTCAATATTAGAGATTGTTTTATTTCTTTTGAAATGAATCACTTCTGTACCCATACTCAGAGATAACTAAATCAAATAAGGGCATTGGGTAATATTATGTTTCAGAATCTGCCATGCAGGACTGATGTTCTGTTCAATGTTTGCATCTATAACCTTCATCAAAGTTTTGCCGCATTTGCTTGGTATATTTTACTATTAATTAGGCTTATATGCCTTTTAATAACTTTTGATGAATCCCATGAACTGGGGATCTGACTTGTGTGTCAGTTACAAAACAGCACCATTAGAGAGAGAGTCAAGATAAGGTCAGGATATTTTTTAAAAGATGATTTTACTTTGAGGGTACGTTTACATGACAACGATGTACTAAAAACTGAAAAGTTGTCCTTGTCAAAACGATCCCATTCACACAGATCCTTGAAAATGATCAAAAATGCCGTATTATTGATGCCAGGCCAGTAGATGGAGATGTCACTTTGTAAAGAAACACTAGGCACCTATAGACTGCACACGTAATATGCATTCGCATGACATCACCGTTTTCAAAAATTCATGTTTTTTTTCTTTCTTTTTTTTTACACGGAGACGATAATGGTATCATTTTAAAAAAATTGCACTTTGAAATCCATTTTTTAAAAGTTTGGGATGTCAGGCCCCAAAAACGCTGTTCTCGTGTAAATGAACGGCCAAAACACATAAAAAGTTTTAAGTTTTTCAGTTTTCTGAAAAATTTTCATTTACGACAACAGTGTTGTGGGGGCTTAAAAACGCAACTTTTGAAAAAAGATTTCAAAATTTGCAAATTTCTGAAAATGATAGAGTTATCGTCTCTGTGTAAACGAACAAAAAAACATGAATTTGTGAAAACAGTGATGTCATGCGCATGCATATTATGTGTTTAGTCTATATGCGCATAGTGTTTTTTTTTTGTTTTTTTAAAGTGACATCGCCATCTATTGGCCTGGCAAGAATAATACAGATTTTTTAATCGTTTTTCATGAATCTGTGTGAAGGGGGATCATTTTCACAACTTTGTCATGTGCACCCAAAAAGTGCAAAGGGAAAACATTTTTTTATCATTTTTTATAATTCAGGTTTTTATTATTTTCATCCGGTACATGAGAAATTCATACAAAACACAGATTACAGATGTGTATATACACATAAGGCCAAAATATATATATACAGTGGTTGCAATCAACAAAAATAAACAAATACTAAATGAGGAAAAAGGGACAGAGAGAAAAATAAAAAAACACTGATCTTGCATATAAGTAGTGCAAAATAATAAGAAGTCAAAGTTATTGTGTCACATGGGTAGACAGCGTCACATAGGACCAAAAATCTTCCCAGACAGGGATACACACTGGGACACATGCTCTGTTCCTATTATGTAGTTTGCAAGGCAAACGTTCATACGGCAAAGAGAAAACTTTACCGTTTTTAGTACATCGTTGTCGTGTAAAAGTACCCTTAGTCCCAAATGGAAGAGGGTAAATAACCTAATAATTTTCATTTAAGTTCACCCAAAAATGAAAATTCTGTCATTCCCCATGATCCAAACCTGTTGGACTTTCATTCATTATATAAAAGAAGATAATTGGAGGAATGACTGTTGTTCATACAATGAAAGTCAGTGGGGTCCAATGTTCTTCAAAACATGAAGGTGAGTAAATGATGACAGAATTTTCATTTGAAGGTGAAATATCCCTTTAAAAGCATCTATACATAAACCAAGTGTGAAAAATGAATGCAGTCAAGAAGATTAACAGCTAATGTTCAGGCTGTGAAAACACATGGATTCTGAAACCCTTAATAATCTCTAACAGGTTAATTAGTGTATTGATCACTCAAGCACTGATCCAATTTAAAGATCTGAAATTCCTATATTTGCAGAATAGGTTTACACAACACGCATAAACACCCTCGCATTTAAATAATTCAAAACAAAGAGCACCCGGTCGTCGCCTCTTATTATGCAACAGTGCTCAGTCATGCTCCTGGAGGCCCGTGTAAAAGATCACTTTTGAGCTCATCTCAGATTCTTCCCTGGTACAAGAGCACCTGGCTCATAAGCTGCTAATTTTGCTGCCAGATGGCACCTCTTGGAGAACACCTGCTTCATCATCGGGATTCCTTTACGTCGCTGAAACTCTGTCTGCTTGAATAGTAAAATGATTGTAATAATTTCATACCCGCTTATTATCCCTTCTTTGCAAGAGCAAACGTTTATGCCTACAAATGTGCGGTGGCTCCCTGCCAAAATGTCTCTCCAGGTCAGCCTCCATTTCTTTGTGTGGTGACAGTGTCTGTCAAATAGCATCATAAACACTTTTGTTTAGGGGCCACTCATCACCATTTCTCACTCACCCTGTCAGCGGTGTCACAAATTTCCCAGGTGTCCAGTACTTGCAAAGCATTTCACTTTTTTCATAGGTGTGTTTGACATACCGTGCTTCATACGCACATTCACACCTTCTAAACTGCGGGGGTTTCCTGCTGAAATGTGACTACACTTTTCTATGCTGAGCACCCGGCACTAAAAATCCTCATAGGCTCAAGGGTGTGAGATTCAGAGGGACACAATGCAAATGTTATATAAGAGAATTCTTATAGGTGGTCCCTGTTGTCCTGATGATATAACTTATACTGACAGGAAGCAATTGAGTCTTATTCACACAGCCATAATTAAAGATAAATAATAATTTTGGCTATTTTAAAAGTACATGATCAAACTTTCTTTGCCCTAAAGTGTGTTCAGTGACCCAGCAGTGACCAACTCCTTGAGTCCAACTATAAACAAATAAGTCTTTCTTTGTTTTGTCCTTGCATTCAGTTGAGCGCATCCAGAAATATAAGCTAGGCAGTGACTCTAAATTGGATAGTAATTACTGCCACGACAAATTGAAGGGAAGCAATCCAACGTATTTTCTATTATGAGATAGTATTATTCTTGGTTAATAATCCCTTTATGCATGATTGAATTTTGATAGGCTGTCTGAATGATAATTGCGCGTAATAAACCATTGCATCTGAAGGCTTGTTAAGCTTTTGTGATTGGACATATCAGTAATTCTTATTAAGAATTGCAAAGCAGGTTTGGATGTGTAAATATTAGGCATTTGTCTAAATGTCAGAAAAGCACAACACAAATTTTCAGCACTTTCTTTAAACAAAAAAAGAAAAAAGGAAAGGTTTACCGAAAGTTACACTCTTAAAATAAAGGTTGCAGTTAGAAGGGTTTTCGTACTCTTAGAAAAAAAAAAAGATTCTATATAGAAATCTCAATTTTAAGGAACCCTTTATGCCAGAAATGATTGCATGATACTTTCATGTTTAACAGGTTATTTCAATATTTTCTAGTAATTAATTATATTTATGAGTGGTGTAATTGATGACATTTAATTAAAATGAAAAATTAATTAAAACTTAATCCATAAAATTATGCCATGATGGAAACCTCTAAAAGGTGAAACACCTGACAGAACTTCTATATAGATCCTGTAAGAGAATAGGTTCTTTAAAGCTTGTTCTCTAGTTCTTCAGAACTGAAATGTTATGAGAAGCAATTGTATGTGTTTAAGAAAGAATTTCCAAAGAACACTATAGCAACTCTAGAACCCAATACAGACAAAAATAGATTTTTTTGTGACCATTGAAGAACCTTTATTTTAAGGATGTGTAGATGACTGAAAACAAACTCATGAATATGATAGGACACATAATACTCAACATTTTTTATCTATAACCGTATACATGCAAGTTTGCAGTACAGGTTGCAATAACATCCTGTTTTATCTGTGATACCAAATGGATAAGGTGTGGTTAATGCATTACTACTAGAATAATAATATTAATTATGATTACTTAATAACATATTTACAATACATTAATAAATTAAAATAATAAATTATTTTACAGTGCCGTAGTTACACGTTATACTACACATACTTACTATAGAAAATTATGGATAATTACAAGTAACTAACCCTAAACAAACCCTAACCCTAACTGTAACTCTGTAGTAAGTACATGTAGTTAATTAATAGTAGTCAGCACTTATTTGAGTAATTACAATGTAACTACGACACTGTAAAATAAAGTATCCAACTGAATAAAAAAAAATTATATATATATTTTTTTGTTTTGTTTTTTTATGTAGGCTGTTATACAAATAGACTAATAAATAAATACAAAAATATTTTTGCTGTGTTTCAGGAGAAAAAAAGCATTTTAACATAGCTCGTTTTTTAATTGTTCGTAAGTTCACGGCTGAAGGAGAGGCTGCAAACATGCTCCAAGTCGGCTGCTTTGACGAAAGTGACAGCGCGACTTGTTAACGCTGAGGATCGCCTTTCATCCTTTTGTTTAAGCAGATTTTCTCAATGAGTTAATGGGCCAGAAGAGGAGGCGGCTCGGGGCTATAGAGTAAAGTTGGAGGGAGGGAGAATGTAAAAGAGGCGTCAATAAACGTGTCAGAGACAATGAACTAATACAAGAGACGATAGAAGTGAACAGATGGGGTGAGGTATGGAGGAAACGAAATGTCAGGGCCATTTAGGATGTTCATAGAAGATCACCATGGCATGAAAAAATAAAAATGACTTTAATACGTGTGTAATGACTTAAATGCGTATAGCGAGAACTTAAGTAAATAGCTTGAATAGCACGGAAACTGTTATTTTGCTTGGTAAAAAGGATAGACATACCAGTATGAAATGTCATAGCCTATTACAAACGGACCACCGCGTGATGGCGCTCATGTATTCGATTTCTGACTAAATTGGTTTTTGAAGAGTGGTAATTAAAAAGACACAAGCTCATTAATGAGCAATAGAACTTTAATCAATTAAGCACGTCGACGCATGCTCAAAAGTGACTTGCGAACTGATGCGACGAGTCGCTGACGTTGATTAAACTTAGTACTGTAAAATTTAGGAGGCCTAATAAACGAGTGAGCATAATGCACCTTTCATGGATGGTGCAGTGGGGACTGGTTTTTGGAAATGAAATATGTCCTATTCGCTTCATAGAAAGAGAACAGCACACACAATTCATTAAGAAGATAGCTTGTTAATTAGCGCTAAGTTAACCTGATTTCTCTTAATTAAAACATCTTTCCTCGTTTACGATGTGGATATATGCAGATCTCCTGGGCTTTGAATTTTCTACAGCAGCAGATGGCCAGGCTGTGGATAATAGTTAACGCTCTCCTTGCCTCAGATCCCTACAACGTGAGCTACCGACCTGGCAGGAGATTAACGGACAGCCAAATCTTAACAAAAGAAATGTTTAACCATTTCTGGCTCACACTGCCCGGAGAGGCTATAGGCTACGATCAGGACTTCGCATGGCGGTGTATTTGTTGTCAAAGGCAGGTCGAGTTAACGAGGTGATGATGTCTAGATTGGGTCTTTCTTTAGGCCCACTTGCCCATAGGCCAAGTTCATGACAAGCATGTCCTTCCTTCAATTTTGGAGGGAATTATTCACGTGACAGTCCACGCCACAGCTCTGAACACCTATAATGCGCGCGCGCCAGTAGTTTGCCACTTTTGGTTCTTAAGGGAGACAGTTGTCTCTATGCATTCAAGTTCTGAGACACTTCAGGAATTAAATGGGGTTAGGAGGAAGATTTGGTTATTTTCTTTCCCCGTTGTATTATATTACTAGATTGAAGTTGAATAATAAGCAATGAGTCAAACTGCACACCCTTCATCTGTGGAGCTGTAATTAACGGGAAAAATGCAGGCGGTGGAAAAAATGCAAATGATTCTGCACAAAGGCTTCTCACAAATTGGCGTCACCATTTCTCAAATTATATCATTACTATATTTTGAAAATGTTAATCTGTTGAGCGGATTTCCCGGGGGAGTTGAGTAAATTAGTTCTATTTCCGAACTGCCTCACTGCGATGGCACGGGAGCGACAAGCACCTCTGATTTGCTGATTACAATTAGACTCCCCAGTTTGGGCTCCTTCAAGCATTGATAATTTTCGGCATATTAAGCACGTTTTAGCAAAGGTGATAAGTCAGTTTTAATTGAAATGAAATTATTATTCTAATGGAAGTTTGGTTATTATTATTAGGAGGCCGCACTCATTTTAGATTCCTTTTTAATATATAAATGCGGTGAGTAAAAAGATTTTGAAGGGTATTAGGGTGTCAGGATTGAATGAGGTAATTTGAAGGGAATTACTTTCCCTTCTATCAGAAATGAAGTGAATTAAAAGTCCAAATCAATCGCTTTCACTTCTCCATTCTACTTTGACAGCAGCACAATTACAGATAATTAGATGGAGGAAACTTTTAATTGTAGGGATTAAGGAGAGGGGGCAAATTTTCATGATCAGAGAGAATTTGGAAACAGCGTTTCCTGCCTGCTAAAATCGAATCAAAGGATTTGGTTTAAAACACCAGCGCCACGTCTCTTTCTTTAATTGGAGCTGCATCTCGTCGTATCAAATCATCCACAACAATTAATTTAGATTTAATTCTATAATTATCATCAAATCGAATAATGTGCAACTTAATTTAGATAGTTAAAAATTAACGCGCGTGAAGTTAATTGAGTAATTAAACTCCTCAGCTGTTGCGTATTAATTTGCTAGCCTAATTAAAAATGAATTTGATTTTATGTAATGTTAGTGATGCGGGCGTCGGTGTTGGATGGGCGCTTTGATTAGTTTGTTTGGTTAGGCGTTACATCTGAACACCTGCCGTTAATGGGGTCAGTGACGTCTACTTGATTGCACATGCTCATTTTTTGCCAGAGGCATGGTTTCAAGGGTAGCTTTGGGTGGGTTCTGCTCAGGTACGCTTCAGTACGTCCTTTGAGTTCAGATAACTTCATGTAACTGAAATTCCACTCGCTAATTATAAGACATCTTGGGTAGGGTTGTTGGGATTTTAAGATATGCCCCAGTTGCATAATGGTTCCGGGGCAATGAGCTTGAACAGTATATAACAGAAATATAGGTGGTGCATGCTTATTTTGTGGATGCTGGGTCCAGTCCTGACTCACTCAATCCTTTCCTCGGAGCGTTGATCTAATAAAGTTGTGGACTTTGGATAAGCCATGCCAAGCATGCGCGATTATTAGGCTATAAAAGATCTATCATTATTGTTTACACACCTTTCGAAAGTTACATACTTTTTGCACTACACACGACAAATAGATAGTGTTGACCTTAAGATGACTGAAATCTGAATAAATAAAGAGGAACACAACACCTTGTGATTCACTGAGCTCATGTTTAATAAACCAAATTAGATGTCCAGTAGGTACACAATAACGTCTGTGGTCAATCTAAGACATTATTTATAAATGTGGCCCACTGAACACTGCCTAATTTGTGAATGAAACTCCAGAATACAAATAAATGGCAAATCAGACAGTCTAACAACGGCCCTGAAAGCAAGTCGTGTTCGTCTTATTATCGGGTTAATTAAAGCTAGGATCTGACAATGGCACTTGGTTGTAGAAAAACGGATTTAAATGCAATGTCTCCCGGGAACGCGTGTCAAGGGCTGCTAAGATCGCGCCAGGACGGGACCGCGCCCTGAACTGTCAAAGCTGCAATTATAGAATTCTGATGTTCAAAAAGGGATCTGGATAAACCGAATAATTCATACTTGTGTACAGTATGATAAAATAAGTTTAAGACACAAAGAAAATAACATTCAAAGATTCCTCAAACTTCTAAAAGCAGCTTCTGTATGATAGAGGGATAAAAGGCTAGATCTTGAGACATTTTTAAAGGGTTCATTAAAATTTAAACATTGAAATGCAGTGGGGTGCTATTTGGGCTCGAGGTCAAGAGACGAACGGATTATATAGTTCCTCATAATAATATTAATTAAACAATTTGCATGCTAATAAGGTAACAATTATCAGGGCCTCTGTTGAAAGATTCGGGTTATTACAACACGCCAATCCGAGTGCCAAGGGTCAGGGAGTGAGTGGGGAGCGAAATTTCAACTCAGATTAACATTATGACAACTCCAGACATTGGCCAAATAAAGTGGAATTAATTCTCTGTAATGAGAGGGGGAGACAGGACGTGGGATTGATTACCATTCTGTATTCAAAAACACAGTTCACTTGCATGAATGTATATGTCACTGTTGACTTTAATATACGATCAATTAATGATAATGATAGATTAAGGTGCACAAACCACTTCTTAATTCAAAATATCAAAAATGATGATAGCCTAATAAATATTATTTACGCTCTCGCTGTTCTTTTGTATTTTTCCCCCATAATGACACACTGTCGGATTGCAATAAAATATTAATTGATACTCATGGGAGAGCGGCTTACATTAATAAACCAATATTGTTTCATAGCCTAAGTGTAGCAAATGTTGTAAGTTAAAGCATGCATGATATTGTAGCTACACAATGACCACAAATAAACCGCGCACAATTTGTACATCAGTTGTTTAAATGACATTAATTACACCGGAGTGCTATGGCAGGGGAAATATATCTAATTTTCTGTTAAATGTCGAGTGCCTTCTAATTAGCTATTCGTGTAATTAAAAGTTCATTTATTCCTCCAGCATATCAAATGAGTACGTCGTTCCATTTTTTTTTTTTTTTTTTTTTTTTTTAAAGCATTGTTAGACTCGTGACGCTTCTCTGGTTTGTAGTTCGGAATTAAATTTGACAGCTCTGTTTGACGAATATCTTCGGATTGACTTGTGACAAGTTGCCTAAGAATCGCCACATAAATAAAAATAGTGGTTTGGTCAATTTGTTAGCAGTGCACTACAATCTTACCTGTTCACATGGCAACATTTCGACTTGACGAATCGGTACGGTTGTGTGTTTGTTTCCCCCCGTTTTCTTTTCTTTTTGTGTGTGTTTGTTTGTGTGTGCAAAAGAGTCGAAATGAATAAAGGGACATTGTCTCAAACGGTGATGAATCCGCCGCTCTGTGTGGCTGCAGTCCGAGGTGAGATTTCAGTGTCTATTTAGCGTTTAACTGGGTATCAAATCTGATCGCTCTCCCTCTAAGGCCCCCTGTGTAGTCGTGATGTAGTTCTTATCAAAGCCCTCCTGTCTTGTTGTGACAGCTCTGATATTGTTTATTGAGGTGGATGTCAGGTTTAATTAGCAATCGATATGGAAAGCGTTTTCAGACTACGTCTCTGACGTCAGCGCCGATTAACGCTTCTCATTGGTCTCAAATTCCCAGAGCCTAAGCTAATTATTGGAAGCTTCGTGTTGATAAAGAACAGCTCATCCTACTCTCCACATCATGTCCCCTCCTCGCTGGCCACTCTCGCTGCATGTTTTTTAAATTCACATCACCAACCACCAGACGTCGTTTCCTTTTGCCTGGGAGATGATGGACAGCAGGATACTGGATCCACCTCATGCCCAGTTCGGAGGCTCGCTCGGTGGGATGGTGAGCTTTCCGTACCATCTAAGCCACCATCATGTGTACGAATTAGCCGGTCATCAACTTCAATCCACGGCCGCGGTTCCTTTCTCAATAGACGGATTACTTAACGGCTCCTGCACGGCTTCTGTGGTGAATTCTAACCCCCTCTTGTCGTCTGGCTGCGGTATGAATGGAGATAACCAACAGTACAAACTGACAGGTAAGCAAACAGACACTTGTCCTAAACTGGCATGAGGGTCTTTGGTGGAAGAAAGAAAGCATGTGTTTTGTAAAACAAAGATTTTTCTCCCCACCATAAAGCTTTGAAGAGTATCCCAGGGAAACAAAACAAAGGATTCTCTCATCATGTGTTCAGGCTTGGAAATTAAAGCAGACTGAATTTTATCAGGAAGAGAAGCTAATATAAAACATTTTACAAATGTATTGATCAGGACGCACTTCCTTTTCTTCGTATTAGCTATTTTCTTGCTATTATTACTTCGCAGAGAAAAGAAACCCGATGGCTTTCATTTTATCCGTTCTTATACACTAATAGTAAAGGCAGAAAAATAAACACTACCAAGAATTTTAGTGGGCCCACTGTTTTGGTGGACATGTGCAAGTTACAAGCAATGCTAATTTATTGTTTCTCACATAGATTCGGGGGATCCAGAGAAGGATAGCCCGGGTTGTAAAAGAAGACGAACTCGTACCAATTTCACTGGCTGGCAGCTGGAAGAATTAGAAAAGGCTTTTAATGAAAGTCACTATCCAGATGTGTTCATGAGGGAAGCACTTGCTCTGAGATTGGATTTGATAGAATCGAGGGTGCAGGTAAATACACTAAATTTATATTTCATGTGTTGTGGTGTGACGTTATGAAACCGATAAATCCAAAAGGTATTTCAGAAAATGATTTTATGAATAACCCCCTTTTTTTTAGTTCTGCTTTGGTAATTTTTCTTTGCATGAAAGGTTTTTGTACAAAGCACAGAATATGCTTTTGTTTTAAAAAATACCTTCATTACGGTTTAGAAACATTTATTTAAAGTTTAAATTATTTAAAAAACGGCAAATGTTTGTGTACGAAATAGTCTTTTTGTTGTTGTTTTATAATGCATTTTGTAGACTGTACAGTAGGCCCCAAAATATATCAAGAGACCGGCTTGCACTAAAATAAAATAATATAATACAAAAAAATATTTTTATGATTCTTTTACATACAGTCGGGTAATATGTTTTTTGATATTGGGGGAGGAAAGATACATTAATGATTGTGCACAATTCTTATAAAAATGTTAGGATACTAAATTCAATTTGATAGATGTATGTGATCTTATTAAATCTGCCCCGTTGAAAAGTACAGATATAGGTTTGCAAAATAGGGTTTGTTTGTTATCATTATTTATGTAATAGAATATTTGATTCTATAATTTTGATTCTAGATCTGAATTTGGCCTATAAAACTCCTTGCCTAAAAATGTGTGGAGCGTAATATAATAAATCTGTGTGTTTTAGGATGCGGCCTACTTTTAGAACAACATTCACGATGGTATATTTGCACAATAGCATTATTATGAAATTGTTTTGTCTGGATAATTGTGTTTTATTTCCATTTTATAGTCATATTTTCAATGTATTATAACATTACCACACTTATAATACATATTCATTAAATGTACAAAAATTTTATAAAAAAAAAATACTGGCAACACATTATTTAGCAAAATGTAAGTTTTTTATTTTTAGTAAAACAGCAAAAAAGAAAAGATTTTCTATAATACCATAAAGTAAATATAGTGGGTATGTATATATATATATATATATATATATATATATATATATATATATATATATATATATATATATATATATATGTGTGTGTGTGTGTGTGTGTGTGTGTACAAGTATAATATGTATAAGTAAATAAGTATGTATAAAATGTACAAGTAAATATAATGTGTATATAATATGTTTAAAAGAAGGTCTGTATTTTTATATAAAGGTCTGTTTCATAATTGGGTCATATAGGTCTATTTCAGTATTTTAATGACATGAAAATAAATGTCCTTTTTTCATGTTTAGGTATGGTTTCAAAACCGGAGGGCAAAATGGAGAAAAAAGGAGAACACGAAGAAAGGGCCGGGGCGACCTGCACACAACTCTCATCCGACGACCTGCAGTGGCGAGCCAATGGACCCAGAGGAAATTGCTCGCAGAGAACTGGAGAGGCTGGAGAAAAAGAAAAGGAAACAAGAAAGAAGGCTTTTAAAGTCCCAGAACAAACTCCTTCCCGGAGACTTATTTCACACCCCAGGATCTGACAGTGACAGTGGCTTGTCACAAGTAACGGACAGTGAACAAAGCATCCATTGCGACATGGGCCGAAACCAAACGCAACCAAGCTGTGACCAAACACCACAGAAACTCCAGAACCAAAGAAACGCAGACCAAGACGCGAGTGGATCCGAGCTGGACTCGTCCGACAGCGGTCAGCAGTCAAACCTGATGTGCTCCAACAGTAGGTCTTCCACTCTTCAAAAACTCAATCCCTTTAGCGTGGAAAGCCTTCTGTCGGACTCCAGGCCGAGGCGCAAGCCGCCAATGGACTTCCCAGTACCGACACCACGGCCTTTGATAGGGAAAGGACATTTTTTACTTTACCCTATTACACAACCTCTCGGTTTCATTGTTCCACAGACTGCTTTGAAGAGCACAGCACCAGGTCCTGATGCTGAAAATGGCCAGAAAGGGCCAGCTACTGACAGTTCCTTTGCTGGAAACCTAGGACACAGGAACGCCAAGGACAACAGTGTAAACAGCGGCGCGCGAGCAATCAAAGGCCAGGTCAGTCAGTCGGGCAACATAACGTGTTCACCACAGAGCAGTTCACCACAGACTACCATTAATGGTCACTCGGCGGGCAGCTGTAACGAAAGATGCCCACAAGATATAGAGTTAGACCTCGTCGATCCAAAGTCTCCACAGTCGGAGAAAAAGGAGCAGTCGTTACCTGACTATCCACCACAAAATTCAGAATCAGCAACAACCAACAAGGACACCGACAAAGACTCAGTTGACGTCGATATGGAATAAATGAAATCAGAGTAGAAACTGAGGAGTGTGTCGATATCTCACGACACTTCTCCGCAGATTAAGCGAAGAGGAAAAAAGTCGACATATCGAAACGTATCGTTTTCATTGACATATTTATATTCTGATTAGGGGAAATATCTGTGTGAATAATTTGTGTATGTGTGTGGTGGGCTATCAAATGTTTATTGAACAAATAGCAGCAGCTCCCTGTATAAGAAACTGTAAAAAAAAAAAAAAAAAAAAAAAAAAATACCAAGACAAAACCTCAAACGTTGTACAAAGTATTAAGATATTTATATATGTAAGTTTTTCATAAATAAATCGATTGTATACAACAAACTTAAGCGTGCATGGCCCTAAATAGAGCTTATATTGTGGGCTATAGCTCCTTCTCCCAAACCCTGTGTTGTATTTTGTGTATTGCTTTAACAAATTTATTCATCTATAAGCTACACTGAAATGAGGTTACGAGCCGGAGGCGAAAAGACCCGTTCGACTCCTGCAGAGTTTTGATATGAAAGTAATTATTTTCCCGGTGGCTACTGCAGGGATTCAGTTTATTTTAGCCCAAAGGGTTATAATACATTACCGATTTCTAGTGATATGAAATCACATAAACTTCCAAGAATAATAGAATTAGCATGAAAGGCTGGGGTGTCAAATTGAAATACGAAAATAATAGCCCCGGCAGCTGGGAGTGTGTTTGTGCATATTGGATAGGAGATGGGAATTCGTGGGGCGGAATTTTCATGAGCTTTTCACTTTGTCAGGGCCCTTGTAGCTGGCTATATTAAGATAGATGTTCGATGATATCCCTCATTGTTCTGTCGCTTATATTGATGTTCCTGTGTTATCAGCCTATTGATCATGCGTCGGCTGTAATAGGACGGGCGAAGCAAACGTGCCTATTTACAATAGCAGAACACATTTGTTCTAATAGGGTTGGCGGTCCCATGGGACCCTGTGGGGGCTCCCAGACATCTGCGCCTTGACAATATTAGCACTGCTGACCAGATCTAAAGGCGAGGTAAGAAAAGAAGGCAATAAAATCATAGAATAATTTTCGTGAGAAATATAACTGCACGGCAAATACCAATAATGAATTTAGCATTTTCATTTTCCAAGGTGTTTAATTTGGTCACACGGACTCGTTTATTGTCTTCTTAAACATCTCCTGGTCGTCTCATCACTTCCACTGGTCTTGATTTGCAAATAAATTGAAAGTAATCAGCGAGGCTGGCGCAAATGAATTTCTAAGCCAGTGTCTCTTTCATAATATTTACATAATTTTCACCAGAGACTTAAGACTTAAGACTTGGCATATGGCGTCCAGGGCAAATAGACTACACTAAAGTGGGCAAGGGGAGAGCAGAAAAGATGTCAGGACAATCAATAAGAACACATTTTGCACACAGTGCGCCACAATAATGATGCTGATGGCCCAGAGTTGCTATACAAAAACAATAATTAGCCTATTTACGCGTTTCATATTTGAAAGATTGGGTTTTTGAAGACATCATCCTGCGCTATCTCAAAGTCAACGAATAAAATATCTCTATTTCAGTCAGAGAATTGCCTTTTGTACATATATCTATATAAAAAAAGCAAGTGTTTGGAAAATGTTGTCTGGAGGTGTCCTTCAATTTGCTGCTGTCTTTTCCTACTGGGGCGCGTTCATGTTTAATTCATTTGCAATCTGAATGGGAGTATCGCTGGCTGCACACTGGTGGCCTTAAGGTGAAATTAGCGATTTGCTTAAGTAGTTAAGCTTTTGCCTGAAAGCAGCACGCTGTATGATTCAGGACAAACTATCAATCGATATGGCCCAGGCAGCCTCCAGGAGATGTGTCCTCCATGAATCATACTTTATGAATTCAATTTCTACCCGGAGAAATTTTCAATTTGAACGCTGGATCATTATGGGAGAGTGTAAATTGTTTTTGCTCTATTATGCATCGGACGCCATCATTTTTCTTTCTAATTACGGAGGTGTCAGGTCGGGCTGTCATGCAGGCGCTGATTTTCAATTTAACTGATCATCATGCATTCATTTTCCCATTTGATAAATCTGCTATCTCGACGCCGCGCCATGCCTGGAATGTTAAGAGAGAGAGAGAACAGCAAAGTAATGGGGGTGTGTGTGCAGCAATAAGTGCAGATCAGGCAGCTAATTTAGCACCTCCTGATATTCCATCTCCATTTCTCATTTTCAACTCTCCGAGGAGAGAAAAGCAGCCCAAAGGCAGAAAGCTGGTATTCAACAACATCAGGGGTAAAACGACTCGGAAAACGCTTGTTTTCCTCAACACATTTTCCAAATTAGGATATCAAGCTTAATTAATGCTAATTGAGTTCCTCAATACGTGTTATTTTTATTTAATAGAATCAAATTCGCGCAATTAATTATGAAGGTGATTTCAAGAGCCTCATTTGCAACACCCAGTCTTAACCCCTCCCTGAGTGCTTTGTAGATTATTTTCTTTTGTCGTTTTATATTTCGCTAAACTCACAGAGCGCCTAGTATACCTCGAGGACAGGTGCAAGGCCAACCGAATAGTGATTATATTCTGCTTCTCTATTAGGGTGCTGCTTTAACATGGCTTTCCGTATAAATCTTCACGGAATTAAAGCTCACTTGATGTCTTTTTGCATTTAATTGTGGTTTTCATAAACTAATATATATATATATATATATATATATATATATATATATATATATATATATATATATATATATATATATATAGCCCAACTAAACATTGGGTTTAGTTAGGCTATACCTTAATTGACAGCGTTCTTTGACAATGCAATGTTATATTCACAGTTAGGCTATATCTGCTCGTGTATCATGACGAAAACATATATTTTGAGTAGACCAGGAAATCACCTGAATTGCATTTTTATTTTTTATTTTTTTTGGATTATGAAACTAATTGGGGAATGACATGTCGAAAAGAGGGTGAATTAGAAGAACTCCATCGTAAGGTGTTGCTAAATCGATTGAGGATCAGTATTTTTGACTGCAAAAATAGGCAGTCGAACAAATTTGAGAATGATTAAATTACATAAATAACAGAAAGCTCTTTATTTATTAATTAAATTCACGAAAATTAAAACCTAAAACACAAAGTGATAAAATATCCAATTATTTACACCTTGCTTGAGTTAATCAATTTCGGGATCGTGAATAAACAATGCACATGTCAGTTATATCCCCCATCCCGCGTTTGCATGGCAGAGATAAGAGCGTTGAAGTCCGCCGGTGAATTAATGGGCATACGCTGTAAAGTAATCCTAAAATGCATGGCGGAGTAGCTGCAGGATAGGAGCCAAATGTCAAGTACCGTTTTAAGTGATTGTGAGAAAGATCTAAGTGGCGCTGCTTTTCTTTGGCTACCAATGGTAGACGCTTCTGTCCCTGCAATCACTTCAACACTCCTTCTTATTGAAATATGACTGAACTTTGATTCAATCACCCCCTTATAATATGAGAGATTATCGATTTTTTTCCTGAGCTTGAAACAAAAATGCAAGCGAGTTTTCACACAGACATCTTCTAATTTACAAAGAATGGGGAAGTTTCAGTGAGTTAATTAAATAATTCCCTTTGAGGGCAATTAAAAGAGTGAAAACAGCTTTAAGAGCAGCTCATAATGCACTTTTTATTTAGAATGGGCCATTCTGGTATTAAGTTTAGCCATGCAATCAACAAACTAAAAAAAAAAGTTAAAAAATAAATAAATAAATAAATAAATAAATAAATACAGAGCTCCATCTACATTAGTATGTTTAAACACTATTTTTTTCATAATTTAATAATTCTAGAATTTTCAATACACTCCTCAGTAAAAAGGTGTACAATAGGGAACAAAACACAGATTTTCATTAAAAACAATCCCACTAAATAATGGACCTTTTTCTCAACAGCATCACATATGTTAGCATTTGAATTTTTTTTTTTTTTTTTTTTCATACATATTCTTGACCTGGTGTAAGTCAGTATGATAAACATGACCCAAATGTTAACACTAACTCCCCTGGTCATTGTGGTTATTAAAAATCTAACAGCCTGTGACTGCTGCTTTGCACTTCTTTTCTAATTATCACCTTGTGAGATGTGTTTCATTACCTACATTTCATCTGATAAACCACTGAATTCTGGCCAAAAAAGAATTTGGTGGTCCATGACAACAATCTCAACAAGAGATTCATGAATATGTGGAGCCAGCACATCTTTCTGGATCTCAATGACCTCAGGCTCCAGCAAATTATCCATTATATTAAAATGTTAGTATTGAAAATGTGGCAGCTACTTTAAGCTATAGGTTACTAAAATTGTATTTGTTTGAACAAATATGAAATATTTAATGAAAATATTTCACTACTAATTATAATGAAAAGAAAATGCATTGACACAAATAGTCCACATTGTGACACTGCAATTTTGTTTAAAAAAATTTAACCTTTTTCAATGCCTTAAATGTTTGTATTAAAGCAAAACTGCTATTGGCAAAAGATTTTTTTTTTCTCATTTCAAAATGCTGACTGATAATGTCACAACAAAGAAAGGCAATTAGTAGTACTTCATTAAGTAAAAATGTCCATCAAGCTAAAAATTGCATCCCAAATAACTTATGCACTATGCATTTATACACTGTATATGCAATATGTACTCATCCATGTAGTGTATGAATATTATAAGTTTATTTTGCACTAAACATCGGGTCTGATCCCCCCTCCCCCTCCGTTTTTCCCGTTAATATAATGTATCATCCGAGTTTTTAAAGTGCACTTTTTCTTTTTGGAATTTTCTGTGTGAACACACTACTGCACTATTTGTACTTGTGATAGAATGTAATAGAATAGTGCATAAGTACGCAAATTGGGACGCACCTATAGTCTTTCTTATACATGCTTTGCACAACTGAACAAAAAAACTGAAGCTTTATTCCTTTATATATATATACACACACACACACACACACACACAATGAGGCATCCACAAAATGCAGGCCTTGGCAGTGTAAGATCCAAATAGACATAATTTGCTTCACTGTGAATTGACACTAGCAGTTCATTCTCACTTGAAAGCTAATTCATTATCAATTAGAAGTGAAAATGGAGATGGGTGGGAAGGATCCTCGAGAGCCTGGCACCTGTATGTTCCTCACCTGCGCTGATGTGCCACAGTGATGGCTAAAGCTCTCGCTGGTGATTTAGAAGGCTCTGTGTAAACAGGCGTTTCACTCCCCTGTCTTCCCAGGGACTCCAGACCCTAGAGGTTAATGAAGCGTGAAGTGTGAAAACTTCCTGAGATGGGATGAGTTAAATAGTGTTTCCAGATGTTAAGGCAACACTGTCCAAATCTATTTGTAAGTGTCGACCCTTTACGGGTCACAAATAATTCTAGTTATGTGAAAGATAAATAAGCTCCCCTTTGACCATTTACCAATCCAGCTGTTTCTTTAAAAATATACAGGGTAAGAGAGCAGTATTAAAAATGGATTCTGTGAAGCTAATGTAACCCATCACAGCTCAGTAGAAGGTGTAAATGTGTTGATGTTCTCAGTAAAGAACTTGTTAACATCAAAATGACTTCACATAACGGTAAAGTGACAGTTTGAAGGGCCGTTGTAAAAATCTGCATCTAGTGCTGGATTTCAGAATAAAGACTTCTGTTCCTGGAGGCTTTAGCACATGCAGACATTTTGAATTCAATATTAACTATGCTTTTCATTATAGTAGACTTTTATTTTCGCCCTAGATCACTCACAGCTTTTCTCTGTTCCTCTCTTCCAAACAACCACCACCATGCTAAGGTCAAACTTTGTTATAAGGATTTATAAGGTAACTTTTGTCATTGATTTGGGTCAAGTCCAACATAGCGGGACATGAAAGGAATTGCCAAAGGGTGTAGTTAACCCTGGGATAATTGGTAATTATTTTATACCTTAAACCGCATTAACCTTCCCCATTTCATACGGAGAGGACACAGTTAGTCCGATTCATAAAAGACTCGTTCAACCTGATGTGGAATACACAGCATCATAAAGAGATGTCTCACAGGGAGACAATCGCCTTGAAAAAAATAAGTTTCCTTTCAGGTGAACTTTGAAGGACATTGTGTCAAAGCTCTTTCTCAATCCATTACCAAACTACTCTAGAGAGGCTCTAAGAGGAGCTGTTTCTTTATTATGCAAACAAAAGGTACAACAAAAATTCATAATGTTATGTGCCCAGTTTACACATGAAGTTCTGTTTGTTTTGCACAATGAAATGAAAAGCGAAGAGTATAATTTCAGAACGGAATTGACAATATTTACAGATTTACAGTAGCCCATAAAAATAATTATATGGAGCAAAGAGGACTTTCAGAATTTTGCAGTTTCTGATGCATTCAGCATCTGACAAAAAATAATAGCAATTCGTACGTATTTTACGAGTTGCCAAATTCGTACAAATTTGCACAAATTACCTACCCCTAACCACGCCCCTAAACCTACCTGTCACTGGGGTTTAGACAATCATATATGAGTGAGGTCTTACGAATTCGTACAAATTAGCCACCGTACACATAACACCGTACATATATGGCATACATATAACACACCCCTACCCCACACTTAATCCTATCCATTGCGTATCATATGCACGCAAAAAGTAATTTCAGCATATAAATAGCATGCCAAATACAAACAAACTCGTGCTATAGATATGCAGTACTGGGAGATCGTGTTGCTCGTAGCACACTGACTTGATTTCGTTCCATACAAATCCAACTGGTGCCATCTTGTGTCTCAAGGCTGGAATACACTACACAACTTTTGCCCCGATTTTTGCTTCGATTTGCAGTCGATGCTTGTTGCCGGAAGTCAAATACAGTCTGTAGGTTTTGGGCAGTAGGAGTGTAGTGCATGATCATAGTCTGGAGCTTAATCTCCAGAATATGGTTCCATCCAGTCAGAAGTTATCAAACATGTTCAATATTTTGAGACCATTTTAGAACATGTGTCTCCTATCCTATATGTTTTTTTGCATTCACGCCATGTCGTAATTACCGTAATTACGAGATGACAACCCGTGACGTTCCAGTTGGAGCTGTTCACATCTTTGCTCTCATTATCTGTTTCTATGGCAACACTATCAACGCCAAAATAATGCTGTTCACGCCATGTCTTAATAACCGTAACGAGAACACCTGACAATTCTGAGCTGTTCTTCTTCAGACGTGATTATGCATTTCTATGTCAATTATGCGTTTCTATGGCAACACTATCAATGCCAAATTTAATTTGAAGCTGTCAGGTGGTACAAGTCTGAGCTCTTAGAAAATCCCCAGTTTACGCGAGTGTTTTTTACAAGTCAGAATCTCGAAATTATGGTAATTCCATCGTTTTCTGCGAGAGTTTGACGTTCAGTTAGGCTACTGTAAGTTTAGTGTGTGATCCTCAGTATTTTATTGTATGATGCCGTTTTTTGCTTAGGATAGGATTTTAAAAGTTGTGTAGCTATTCCAGACTTAAGATATTGATTGTAGTGAAAATGACCTCAAAGGACTTCAGTATAGATTGGGTAAGGGTAGTGCCAAATTTACATTTTTGACAGGAATGAAAACGAGGCTTTGAGGGATGGAAGTACAGTGTGTTCAGTTGATTGTAGCCTATTGTTGTTTAGCAAATTACCGATTGTTCAATGAACATCTTTCCAAAAACTTTCATTATCAAGAAAAACTCCATAAAACAGTTTTAAAAGTTGTCGGTTGTGAAAATTAGATCGTTATACAATGCATTGCCATTGTAAAATCTATCCCTCTGTGTAAAATCCAATATGGCGTCTACTTGGACTAAGGTCTATAACTGTAATATTGTTGCAGTGCTCATCTCATTGCAGACCAAAGTTGCAATGATTTGTACATTGTAATGGACGATTTTTTTTTCTTTAGCATAATCTTACCGTCACTCCATATTTCGTTATTTTTTTACTTCATAAATCATTACTATTGGTCACCCTTTATGTCTGTCTGTGAGTTTTGCAAATATCTAATTTTTCTCAAGAAACCCTATATAACATAAAGGCTAATGTTTTATGTATTTGAGGCACAGAGAAGACCATCTTAGTCTAGCAATTGATGTCAAGTCATAAACAGTATTGTCTTAAAAATCCTGTGTGTACCACTTCATCTTTTATAAGATTTTGGCCAAATGACAGAAAAAAACGGAGCACCCATATAGCTATAATAAACTTTATAACCTGTAAGTTGGTGAAAACGTAATGCGATGCACTCACTGCCTCAGATGCGGCCATTCCAATGATGGACAAAACAGGTATGTCTGAAATTTTCAGAAATTCACTGCATGGTCAAAAACCTCCTAACTCAATTTGAGCTTGATTTTAGTAAAATATTAATATGTCTAAACATATATAAAGCCAGAATATCAACACAGTGTTTAATTATTTAAAAAATACATTGTTTTTTTTGTTTGTTTTGCATTTTTGGAGATACTAGGTTTCTGCCTAACAGTGACATTATGGATAATACTGGTAAAATTATAAAATCATTTAAACTCAAAACAATGAGCGTAATGATTACCGACTAACTATGGTTTGAGGAAAAATGGCTGATAACAAAAATTAAACTTTCAGCAATGAAAAATGGTTATAAGTGGTTTTTATTTATTCTTTTTTTTTTTATTATTTACAATCAATACACCATAACCCAATTCATAACGATAGTTTCGATTTTGTGAATTTACGTCTTAATATCCCTCAGTTGCAATTATATCAAAAGGTTTTTAAATGCCCTATTGAAGTCAACACCTCCCAGCAACATCATTACACCAAAATGGCAAAAGCTTTTAACACAGCTTGGCCAGTGGCTCAGACTTTATATGCACATTACCGAAGGTTTAATCCTATGGACTCCCTGGTTGTACAGACATTCACTATCCCATTAGGGCTAAGAAAGGCTCAAGGACAGGCCCCAAAAACTTGATCCCACTCAGGGTCCACTTTTTTATTTAACAGTGAGGAGAAATAGGTTCTAACTAGGTCTGAAATGTCACTTTCAAACATGTCTAGTGCTACGGCCCCGATGCTGGCACAATCAATCACATTAGAGCAGTGAAAGTGGGAAGATGTGACAGCACAGAAAGACTTTAATACAGACAAGATCACCTTACCATAAAACAAAACAGTCAAAGAAAAACACACTCAAACTTTTTTGTTCCAACCCTATAAGTGAGTGTGATTAGTAAAGAATTGTACTGCTCAATGTCTGGAAGAAAATTAGAGACAATAGTGGAACTGAATCAATACTGTTTACCTCTCTAAAGTGTGACCATATCTATCAGTAGCTCCGGGTTGGCTTTGGATTGCTTTTATCCAACACTGTATTGGCGACCAGGGGAGAACCTGAGGAAGGGAAGTTTTAGGACATAACACTAATTTTGGTGCTATTGATAAGCTGCTCAGCCATTCAAAATAAATGATTAAAGCAGGCAAGAATTAATTAAAGCACCACCGATACCTTTTAAGACATACACACAGTCTAGCAACAGGACATTCATTTTCCACCAGCAAATCATGATTCCCTCTAGCAGTCTTGCTAGCAAATACAAATTCAATTAGACGTGATATATGTTAAGTAAATGTCAGGAAGAATTTTAATTTGGGATAACACAGGAAAAATGTACTGTAACTTGATTTTCAGTATAATAATATAAAAATGGAAATGCAACATTGGACAATAGTGTGAAGACAGATTCATTGTAGATATACTGACTCAGTAATTAACTTCAACAAACAATTGTGCTTCCGAAGTAGCTTATCAAAACCGAGTTCATTTATTTGGAATAAAATACATGAGCATGAGTGAGGAATGTGCACGGATAAACACATGGAAGGAATTTCCAAATATTTAGGCTATTAGGAAGGATTTTTTCCCCCCTCATTCTGTCATTCACCAGACTAATTCCCTGCGTTTGCCAAATTGGAGCTGCTCTTGTGTATGGCATGTGTTAATATCTGTTGCCAGTGATCAAGAACAAAGAGAATTTTCTTAGAATAAAGTAATCACCTTTATTTATAAATGACAAAATATGAGGACCAGAAATACTGTATGAGAGAACATTAAAAAACAGTTGTTTCACAGAATTCATTATTTACGCTTATGCTGTTATTAACTCAGCTATTAAAATGAGAATAGCATACAGGTGCTGGACAACAATGTCCATCCATTGTCCATGTACTTAAATTCACATTATACGGTCTTGTGCAGAGAAAAACAACTAAACAAACTGATGACTTCTTCCTCCTATTGCAAGATTAACATTTAATTTATCCCATTACAATGCAATTGCTTTGAGATAATGATCCAGATGTCCTGCTGGGCTCATTTGAAGACTTGAATGCGAAGGTGAATTACTTGCATCCCCTGTTTAAAATCAAAATAAAAGACAGGAAAGAGGGTAGTGACATACTGTAACACTACATAGATTAGCCTGCAATCCCATCCCAAAAGTGAAGGGGAGACATTAGAAAACAACACAATTAAATTATGACACCTGACACTTAGACCCTACCTCTGTGTAAAATCCTAATAGACTGGCTGTGGAGAGTGAGATGCTGTCAGACGATTAATGTGTGATCACACGCATTAGCACCGCTCATATTCAAAAATCCTCCCATGGAGCTTTTTTGTGCTTCAAATGAGGACATTAACAGAGAATATCTCAAATATCTTTCACAAGTTTTAAATAACTATGCCACTGATGGCAAGTGCCACAAATGGTGTGAGCGCTGATACACAGATGTTTACTACACCTAATGTCTGGAGATAATCTAGTAAGTATGCCATGAAACCATGTAGATTTTAGACCTCTGAAAAAGAAATCTCTGATCTTAGAAAACTGAATTGGTGGCATGCTACGGGTTAACAATGCAATCTGTTATATGGCTAAAAAGTCCACGTGAACTGCTATTCACAGCTACTGTATTCTACTTCTGTTAATGTGAAGTACAGTCTTAAAAATAAAGGTTCATTATTGGCATCTATGGTTCCATGAAGAACCTTTACCATGTCTGGAATCTTTCCATTCCACAAAAGGTTCTTTAGAGTAAAAAACTAAATGTTCTTCACACTAAGAAAAAAAAAAAAAACTGTTCTTTTAAGAACTACAAAGGTTCTTTATTGGCATCTATGGTTCCATGAAGAACCGTTAATATCCATGGAAACTTTCCATTTCAGATTTATAAAATGTTCTTTATACTAAAGCCCTGTTTACACTAGTGCTTTTTCATTTTAAAATGGCATTTTAAAAAAAAAATGATCCTAGTCTACACTGGCGTTTCCACAGTGTTTCAGAGACGATCTCCGTCTACACTACACGACCGAAAACACGTCACATGACTGTTCATGCACACATGGTATGCACATACAAGTGTAAACAGTTGCCTCTTGCAATATGTAGGTGGTTGCAGTATTAAAAAAACCACAGAGTTTAACTGCACAATGGCTGCTAAAAATGACAACAAAACCAGCAAAGATTGCAGTTCACTCTCCATGTTATTGTTTGCACGGTTGTCAAGGAAATGCAGAGCGAACGTGGGCAGCCACGCCATCTTTTTCAAAAGTCTCCATTTTGGTCCGTTTATACTGAAATGCAACCCCACGTTGGAAACGGTGAAAACGGTGTCTGCAGCATTTTCGAAAGTGTATATCGAGCCGGCGTAGTGTAAACGACTACCGTAACCATAGCAAAACTTATGCTTTTTAAAACGAAAATTAGTGTATTAGTGCATTAGTGTAAACCGGGCCTAAGAAAAAAATGGTTCTTTTAAGAATTGTTCACTGAAAGGTTCTTTGGGGAACCAAACAAGGTTCTAATATGGCATTGCTGCAAAAAACAAAAAAAAAACAAAAAACAAAAAAACAAACAAACAAAAAAATCGCAGACTGTGAGTTTGCTAAAACAGTGTCTAAATATTATCCAATAGCAACCAGCCTAAGTGATGCCAACAGAAAAGGAAAGTTGTTTTTATAAGGAGTTAGCTAATATATTTCAATTAAATATCATGAAAACAAACATTTTGTTTTTGGAATAACATGCACTGATGAACTCCTCACAATAACAACAGTAATAACAATGCACCAAGATCATAAATATAGGGTCATTTTTGATTGCATGTTGACTTTATTAATATATAATAATACTAATAAAAATATAAGCTACATTTGGCAAAATAATTGCATTTATAAAATATTCAAATCCATTACCTCTGGGAAAAGTGTGTGTTTGACAGTCAACTGAACTCACCCACTCATAACACATAACACAATCAACACCTACACATACCCACAGCTCACAGACTGACCGTGGGCATTGGATATCAGCAAATGATTACACAAATCCTCTGTTTGCGTGATCGCAAAGCACAAAGACACATTTACATCATTTTCTGTCAACATATCTGGGATGTTTTGATGTAATAGCTGTGCTGCCAGGTCCATAAGGCATCTCCCTCTTCGAATAGAGCACAGATGATCTGATCCCTAGAAATACATTTGTTGCACATTTCCTTGATCGAGTAGCCATGTTTTTTTTTAAAGGCATTGTCTTCTGGTGTGGATCATATATGCTGCATTTTGTGGACGTCGCCATGAGCAAAGGCAATACGGAAGAATTAGAAACAAAAGCAGCCATATTCATGTCCGAAATCTACAGCTAGACAAATGTAAAATCCAGCATGCTAATGCTATAAATACCAGTGAACATTACTGGTAATGGAAGATAAGCCCGGGATGATGATACAATCACCACAAAAGATAAAACAGAACTGGTATGGAGGGGTTGGGGGGAGATTGAGTTTGGGACACTCCGAGTTGTAGATGGAGAAGTCTGCGCTTTTAATTACTCTTACGTCTCTTCTCATAGCCTCAAAATTAGCCGTGCTGAAATGATCTGTATTTGTGGAAAAGTGAAAGGAATCAATTTGCATGCTAAATATAACCCTGCAAATTCAATAAAAGGCCAATGTTAATATTTCCAGCGGTTAAGATAATGGTGGGCACCACTGCTAAATTTAGTCCTAATGAATCCTTTAAAGAGAAATGACATTTTAAGCTAAAAGATTACAATACACCACACTGCTTCCACTTCACTTCAGCCTGTAAAATAGTGTGAAAAGTACAATTATGCATTACCGCTGCATCTTCTGTTTTGAATTACGCAGTCTTCATTTATCTTAGCGAAGCAGTTGTTGTCTTGCCGTGGTGGTTTTGGGAAACAAAGAAAAACTCGGCACAATTCATAGTTCCAATTATAGTCAAGTTTGAACAAAAAAAAGTTTCAAGACACGAACACAGCCATTGTTCCTACTGCAGTCTGCTAGCTACCATAGTTGATTTTTCAGGGCTCACCACAACATAAACAGCATCCTTTTTTTTATTATTATTATTTAGTGTGCACCCAGGTTTCAGGCACTACTACCTCAGCTTTTCAATCCACAGAGTCACCTGTGGACCCACAGGCACGGCTAAAGACCCCGATCAGGCTTTAGGCAGGCTGGGGAGAATCATGGCAAAACCTCCATCCTTCTGCTCCACTGGGCCACGGCAGACGGATGATTCCTCAAGGTGAGATTTTTTTTTCCTCCGTTCAGTTGAGCTGCATTGATTCGACGGCAGCAGGCGGATGTCACACATGCGCTGAACAGTGCTCAATGACTTTGCTATCCCATTCCCATTTAAATTGCCTCTACTTTCCCTCTCTGACACCTGTTTAAATCAATGTCTTCCTCTGCAGGTCATGGGCTGAATGTACTGAGGCGCTCACCGACCGCCTCTCAAATCCACTAAAATCAACACAATAATTGAAATATTTTCAAGCTGATTACACTGAGGCCCGAGGCTCGGCTGGTTGCTATGAGTGTGCTCCTCGGTTGCTAGGGGGAGTAAATCATCTTGCATTATTTGATTTTTGTTACTGATATGAAAGCGCTAGTCCCACGATTAAATGTCTCACAGTCAAACACCTAGGGGACAGAGAGGAGAGACAAAATAAAACAGTCGACGTGAACCTGTCAAATAGCATTTCAAAACTTTTCCTGTCCTGAGGGCTCGGGCGCAAATCTGCCTGCTTATTTGTGTTTGTTCCAGCTGAAATGACAAAGCGAAGAGCACAGGCTGATTGAAGGAGAGCAGAGCAAGCATGGTTGAAATGTCAGGGAATCACACATCAATCTGAGTCCTGGTCACATCATCAGCCTCTCTTAGCGCTTTGTCCTGCTCCTAAACTAACTCTGATTGAGTAATTCAGGAGTGTGATCCAGGTGGTAAGTGAAGTGGGATGAGAACAATTTAGGCAGTGCTTGAACTGCTTTTTTTAACCTCACACTGAAAGAAGGAGCATGTGGCTCATTGTAGGGCCCATTCATATATATATGTATGTATGTGTGTGTGTGTGTACACATTTTTTTTTTCTATACTTTTTTTATATAAAATGTATATATTTTTATATAACATTTTACACCAAGAAATGGATGATAAAAGTGTATTTTTTATTTATTTATTTTTTTTTTTTTTGCTAATTTAGATTAGAAATTCAAAATTTGAAATGTGGATAAAAATGGGAAAATTGCAATATAACAATGATAGCTGATTGATTAGTTATATGGAGATCAATTTAATTTCAAATTATGAATAACCTGCAAATTCTCATTGTGTTACTATATAAGACAGTCTAAAAAAAAGTGCAAAATTCAGTCATGCCATACATGCTGCTTTATTTAACATGGTGGCAGATATGTTGAAATCACACGATGAGCAAAACAACTTATTTGATATGTATTAACGGATACTTTAGCACACAGAATAAATTGCCTTATTGTACACTCTATGAAATGCTGGGTTAAAACCAACCCAAGTTGGGTTGAAAATGGACAAACCCAGTAACTGGGTTGTTTTAACCCAGAGGTTTGATTAAATGTTTGCCCAACCTATTAGGTAGTTTTATTTAACTCAACTATTGTTAAGGAATTTAGGAAATTAACATTTGCTAATATGTTTAATACATTTTTAAAAAGGACTTGAAGACCTACTTATTTTATCAAGCTTTCGGAGTTTGATTAATTCAGCTGTGAGTGACTGATGGCATGATTTTCTTGGTGTTATGTTTGGTTGTTATTTTATGTTTGTATTAATGTTATAGTTATCTACTATTTATGGACAGCACTTTGGCCCATTTGAATGGTTTTGAAAGTGCTTTACAAATAAAAATTTAGTTGAGAAATGAAAAATGTAATAAATAATAATTAAAAGGTCCCACTTTATATTAAGTGGCCTTAACTACTATGTACTTACATTTAAATTAATAATTTGATACAATGCACTTATTGTGTACATACATGTTTTTACATTGTACTTATATTTTAAAAACACCTGAATGTAATTGCATCTGTAATTAATTTCTGTAATTACATTTATAATTAGACTGTTGACCCATCCCTTACACCTTACCCCTACCCTTAAACCTACCCATACCACCAATGCTTTCCCTAACCTTACCAGTATCCCAAATCAATAGCAGCAAAAGTGATTTGCAACTCAGTATGAATCCAATAAGTACATTGTCCTTATTTTTTGATTTAAGTACATAGTTGTTAAGGCCACTTAATATAAAGTGGGACCTAATTGGTCGTCTGATTTTTAATTTCTATTTTGGGTTCATTTAAAGCCAGCCATATAGTATTTTTTAAACAATAGTTGGGTTAAACTGCCCAGCACATTAGGCAAACATTTAACCCAAACGCTGGGTTAAAACAACCCAATCACTGGGTTTGTCCATTTTCAACCCAACTTGGGTTGTTTTTAACACAGCATTTTTGAATAACACATTTCTACATTTCTATTGCTTCCATGCCCCTAGACTGTTATATTGGCCCTTTCCACATAAACAGAAAATACTGAATGCCCCTCTAACACTCTTAAAACAACTAAGGATATGTTTTATACAACTAAGCATAATCTAAACCAAACTCTATTAATTTGCATGATTTTACAAATTAAGCTGCACACCCTGCTGAGATGAGCTACAGCTTAGGTTCCCTATTCCATTGTTTCCAGCTCTATTGGACATTTTAGCTTGTGTAGTAATAAAAGAAGTGTCCAAACTAAAAAAAATAAAAAAAAGTGTCCAAATGTTGTATTGTGTTGTAATCTGTTGATGTTTGTTTGTATTTGCTAATTGTTGTTACTGTTGACTGAAGGGTGCCACAGATGCAAATAAACTAAACCTAAACCATATTTTAACAATCCACTGACAATTAACATTAATTTGTTTAATTAGGTTTTAACTGTAAATAAAATCAAAAGTGACCTGACCTCTTCAGAATACTGTTCTAATATTTCTTCATATAATAAAAACTAAATCATGATTTTGGCAGTTTTATTTCACAAATAGTGTTTTGCTTTGCTCATCAGCTGGCATTTAGCAGAATTTGCTTTGAAGGCATGTGAAACACATCGGAGGCTGCTGGTGTCTGCCTTGCCAAATGAGATCAGTGTTCGTAATAATAGGGAGGTCAAGTGGAAGGGCCACTTTTCAATTCTAATCCACAGAGTGAACATTAAAATGTGCCTGCTGGATTTACAGTGTGATAAATACTGCAGCTAAGTGATATACTAGGTGAAATCCAGGTGTAGAATCCTTCTAGCTAAAAAAAAACAAAAAAACAGCAGATGTCTTAACACCGCCGGTGTTTTGCTTCCATTTAGTACCCAGATTGCAGGTTCAGCTGTACAGTAATTATGAAGCATTATGTTTGCAGAAATCACAACACAGTGTGATGTCTACTGACAAATTAACAAAGAGTATAAAAGCAAAACTGTTACAGTTATCTAAATACTGCAGTTATAAAAAGTATAATGGGTAATCATGTTGACGGTATCAATTAGGGTGGAAACAGGAAAGGAATAATTACTATAATGATTGTTGTGAGGTAATCACTCCTTTTGTATCTTGAATAAAACATGCACAGAGAATCTGAATAAATCAATCCAATAATATCACGCAAATGAAAAGCGCCACACTGTGTGCGTTAAGAGTTTCCCTCTCGCCGTCTCTCTTTCTCATGCTCCGCCGAGGGGGGAAGGCCGGCTGATCTGAGGCCTGCCCCTAAATAAACATGACGCCCGCCGTCCAGAGGCCTTTCATTAGCCTGCAGTCAGCCCGGCGCGTGGCAGTCAGATCGATAAGGCAGTCCGGCTCTCTTATTTACCAAGCAACACATTTCTTGTGGTGGAGTTGTCTTTTTTTAATAACCAGCCTCTGTTTAACCGCTTTAGTCAGACTCTGTGTGAGACCATCTGGTCCCCAGTCCTGTAAGACTCTCCTAAAGCCCAGGCCTGACAAGCAAAAGATATGTCAATGCAGTCCTCAGCACAAAGCAACATCTGCCGTGCCTGACACCCACCATTGTATGGCCATTTAATCTGTCCCCCTCCTCCCCTTAACGGCACACAACAGCTCTCGGTATTATGTTTTGCCACTCAATTAGCATTATCATCCCGCTGAAATAGAGGCCAATTTACCTTTAATGACATCATTGTTAGATGAGTGACAGCGGTCCGGGTCGCGGCTATCGCTAGATAAACGAAGGCCAGTCCCCGTCTTCCCAACTGGCCGGCACGGCGGCAGCGCGGTCGCCGCCAGCCAATCACGGCGGACTTCCCTCAACCCTTCACCAGCGGCATTGTTTCCTCCAGTTCACAGAGGCAGTGTGGTGGAAAATTGAGTCCAGATTCATTAGGTTTCCAGTGTGCCGCTCGAGTCAGTTAAATTGATACATTTCCTAACAAAATTGAAGTGCTTTTGTGCCGCCCGCGGATGGCTGGTGACCTCACTCGGCCCACTGAGCAGCCGAAGCGAGCTGATGGATCCATTAGACCGCTTAGACTGCTTATTCCTTCCCCTCCATCTCTGACTGACACTGTAAATCTGAACCAATTTCAGACTCTAATCACCATTACAAACCCCTTCCACTGTCCATTTGTTACTCTGCAATTCGAATACACTGCACAGATTGGTCCAAAAATCCCAGTTTAAAGGAGCAGCCCTTCGGTTTCCTCTGGCTAAATGGTTCATGACTGCCGAGACCCTTTTTCTTCCGCCGAGGGAACGGGCCGACGTCGCCAAGCGAGATGTAAGGTAAAGATAGACTCTGAAACACAAGGCCTTGGCTCGAGTCCCAGCAGATAGGCAGGAAATTAAAATGGAAAAACAAACTAAATGGAAAAAAATGAAAGAAATATATGGGCGAAACAGATGTGTGTGAAATTCGAGGGGATGACGGGCAGGGCTCAAGGCTGCACTGCCGGCGGTGACAGAGCAATGTCCTCTGAATAACAATCACTTTACACCTCCAAAACATTTCTTCATCCACTACCCATTTTTACACCAGCTTTTATCTGCCCACTCAAGCGCACCGCTCCGCAGAAGCTGGAGGATATTATTTCCCTGTTGGCCCAAGTCATATAACTCTGCTTAATATGCACTCTATAATTTAAGACACTTCAATAATAACCAGAATGTGCTTTGCCATATTTTTTCCCGAGTTTCGACTTTGCTCAACTTCGAGAAGGCCACTCTCAGTGCTCGTGCATAACAGGTAGGAAACAGGTTTGGCGCATTCATAATTTATTCCCCATTAATTCTCGCCGCTCAATCAGAGGGCTTACGCACAAACCCGTCGAGTTGTCTTGACAGTCTCGATATCTAATTACTGCTGCTCCTCATATCCTCCAAGTGCGGTGGAAATACGTTTTAATTGATATTGAGATGTTTATGCCCTCAGAAAGTAATTAAGATTTTCAATTAATCCTGTCTAATTTCTGGACATCTTGCCTGCGTGTCCTTGAGCATCCGCCGATGAATTCCCCAAACCTTCACAGAAAAGAAAGAACTTCAATTACAGCGCATTGAATCGCAGCCCTGTAAATGACCTCATCTGAGGCTACATCAACATTTAAATTAAAGCCAATGCAAACTCAATTAAATAAAATCAAGGTGGCACAATCACCCACAACCAATGGGTCACCAGAGATGCAGCTCATCCTGCCTTATTACGGCAGCTACAGTTCTACCGGCACAATAAAAGCCTGCAGCGCGAGAACTCTGCCTTATGAAGGTGTGAGCGAGATGGTGAGCTAGGCATTAAGACCAGAGGCTCTTAAGTAATCAATACCACAGTTCCATAAGAATCAATTAAACAGCCCACTCACAGAAAGTTCAGCTTCCACTGGGCTGGGAGAAATAATGAGTGCTCTGACCTCTCTTCTCCCACCTTGCTCTCATTCAGTTACCGCTTTTATTTGTTCAGAAACACTGTAGCAAGCGCTGAGAGAGGAAAATCTGGGGGAAACGCTTTGTCTCCCACCACTTGTGTGGGCATCCGGTGTTCCTGACGTGGCGACAAGCGTATTCTGCATGCATTTCTTTGTAGAGTCCGTGTATCATCTCTTCCAGTAAGGCAATTCAATCCAGGAGCTTCCAAGAGTATATGAGTGTGATATGACAACACCTCTATTGGCATAGGAAGAAAACAGAACAATTACCTCAGCACTGCTTGGAATCACCTGCCCATCTAGGCCACAAAAACGCCTGCATTAGGGATTAGGGTGACATAATCTTAGCAATGGCTCGAGAGTGGGGGGCTGAATAGGTTTCAACCCTCTATGCCACGCCGAGATAACATTTGTCACAGGGGTGCCCTGGCTTTCCCATTCATAGATTAGCGGACTGCCTCTTTTCAGCATGCGAAATAGCCCTGGCACTGCAGCATGTTTATTTCCAAAAGCTAACCTCCCCCCGGGACAGTGGAAACATCTTGTCTTTCTTCAGACGGGCTTCTGTCGGACCTCTTCGGGCAGGGTGGAGCGCCTCCCCTTTGTCTGAGAAAGCGGAAACGGGACTTGGACACAAACGGAAGGCTGACTCCGTGGCCTAACAAAATGAGCGCTAAGATCCAGTTAAGACCTTCCCATCAGCTTACATGGCTGTGCGACTGCTGATTCCAAGTGGAAGGAGCCCTTGATATTGTGACAACACTAATTTATCAATTTTAATCCTCTAAAATGGCTTCATAAGAAATATGCTTTAACAAAAAAAGTCACCCCATAGCCGGGGATCAAACAGAGCGGAGTGGATTGCTTACTTAAACTCATTTTCTTGGTGGGAGTGCGAGTGTGTTAACGCTCTTATTTTCAATTGTCCTCGTACTAAACTGTGGCGTGTGTCATCAAGGCCCCTTTCAGTGAGCTTTAATCAGACGGAGCAACTCCACACTTCTGATTTAAAGAGATTCTGTGCATCTCCAAAGGGCAAGAGTGTAAATGAGATGTGACATTTTATTTGTGCAGTGCTGTTCGGTAAATAAATAAATATCAGTCCATGACAGACAGAGGCTTCCTGGCACAATCTCACTACATTGCACTCTCTGGTTAACTGTCACACCATTAAATTGTCTCTTTCTCTGACATGCTGCCCTTCTGATTGGTTACCAGATGTAAAGTGAGGGAGCACTTGCCAAACAGTTTTCGAAAGCATGAAATTGACATTGTGAATCACATGTGACACCCAGGCTTCTGTGGCTTGTAATTGATCTGCATTTAGACGATGGTGAGAAAACGCGAAGAGGAAAGAGATGATACGAGCATAACGGCCTGGGAGTCTCTTCTCCTCTTTTTTTGTCTCGTTGGCTCTGATTTCATCTTCAATTTTACCTGTAGTGTGGAGAACTCAGCGGGGCCTGAGCTATCTTTCGTTAGTGAGACTGTAGTTATTACTCTTTCATGTGAAGGATCTATTCATTCATCCTAATTAAATTGAGCTTTTTAATCTGGTTCTTTTAATCCCAAGTCTTCTGCGTAGGGACCGGGGTGATGGGATTTTGAAAGGCACTACTCCTGATCCACAGACGCATTCTTATCTCTCATTTGCCTCTGAAATACAACTTGAGGTTTGTGCACTTAAGAGCACCACAATTAGATCTTTGAGCCTGGTGCCTTTGGGTACGGAGGAATTGAAAAACTAGCCAAACCTGCAATGGAGCTGGGAATTCACTACTTATTTTGATTATTTTCTTATATTCTTTATTTTACATAATTGGGTTTAAGACTCACGTGGGTTCATAATCAATTCGATAAAAGATCAACATGCCCAAATAAGATTTTTCATTTAAAAAACAGATTATTTCTTTTTTTGTGAGGCGTGTGATTAGATTAGGACATTATTATTATTACCATCAAAGCAAAATTGGATTTATAGATCCAATTTGGATTTAATAGAAAGTTTTTTTTTAGATATTATTTTTTAAAATGATTTCCCATCTTGTTCGTGTGTCGATTAGACAAAGATGTGCTCGAAAGTTTAGTAGGCCATGAACGAATCCAGCAAATACAATAACTGTCAACCACCTCCACAGTCTTATTGCTCTACAGAGGGAAGTCATGCAGTTTTCTCTTTAAGATCGTGATCAGGACCACACTAGATAAGGCTTGTTCTAGCTGGGTATCCAGAGATAGAGGTCTTACCTGGGAGTCATTTTCAGCATGATCGCCCTTATCTAAGCTGAGCTCTCTCAGTCACTCATAGTCTCTGTTTAACTGCGGCCCTCACTTTACCATGCCACCAGTCAGCTTCCAGCCAAAGATGCTTGTTTGCAAGGGATTATGCTCTTTCTGCTTCTATTGCACAAACTATGCACAATGCCATTGCTGTACAAAAAAATGTAACCTATTGCAATCACCCTAATCAACAGAGCCAAACGCCAAAGCGTATTAGCACACGCAAACCTGTGCAAACCAGGGAAAGTGGCCATGCGAGAGGATTGGGAAAATACGTTTGAGGTCAAATCGTATGTTTTTATGCAAACGTATGCCATGGGAGAGGGAAAAGGGGGAAAAAAATAAATTGATAGGACAAAATGATAGCCTTGAGAGTTCTGTTGCTAGGATGGCTCTGGAAATGAAAGGAACAATGAATCTTTTAGGCAATTACCTCATTAGATTGAGAGCAGAGCTCTATAATTTATCGGGCTGTCGAGATTAAAGTAATCCACAATGCAGAAACTCAAGAGCTGATCTTATAATGGATATTTTAATCATGTCCCTCAAAAATGTGGAGCCTATTAACTTCCAATTTCAATTTATAAATAAAGAAATGATTTTGCACCTTTTTGAAATTACCAACGCATCCCACAAGACGTTTTTGTGCATCATATTGATGCGTTGAACACATTTAACAAGAGCGTTTTGAATCATATTCACGACATTTACCTAGTAAACAGCTTAAAAAAATGGCAGGCAGAGGCACATTTATTCATTGCTGAACCAAAATAAAATACCATGCAATACTAGTAAGGATATTTAAAAAAGCAAATGTTTTTTTTGGAAATGATTTTATTAACCTAGCCTAGAAATGGGAAGGCACGTCTGGGGACGCAATAAGGTTAAAAGTCTGCTGAGAATAGTTTCTATGGTAACGATACAAGTTTATCAAGTATATTTACAACCTCCTCTCCTGAGAGGGGCATTAATGTAGGACTGAGTCCCCAAACGCAAAAGTGAAGAAATACGGGCTCTAATCTCCACTACAAGCTTCCTACCATCAAACGTGCAATTAAACGGCCACACTCACAGCGGTGGGGGAAAAACAAGCCTTGATGGTGGTTGAACGGACCCATCGCCACCCCCTTGTTTTAAAAGGCTGATACCGTCAAGCCTGATTCAGCTTTTCACAACAGCCAATACTGTGCGTGTAATCCATCGGTTTGAATTGAAGCACATTATCAACACAAATAGCCCGAATTAGCGAGTCTATGTTCACCCAAACAGTCAAAGGAGAGGAAAACAAACAGCAGCAGGGTGGGAATAGACTGTGCCTGGCCCCTCGGTGACTCTCTTCAGGGGCTCTCAGAGGAGATGCTCTCTATAGTTACCACACTGAAGACTGCTGCAGGGACACTTTCAATATAGCAACATTAAAAAAAAGAGACTGACAACAAAACAAAAATATCACACTTGCTAAAAGCCTCTATTGGATGAGAAATCAAGCCTAATTGCTTCGCTTGATCTGATGTTCTTTCATCTGAATTAATAGTCATTTACAGGCAAGAAATATGCTTTTAATTGTGGCATTTCCATTTTTCTAGGGCTGTTGTGAAGACCAAATAAGAAGCGCTAAGCAGCTCTTGGCTGTTCACAGGTACAAATGTGACATCACCCAGATAACATTCTCCCCAATGAGCGAAAAAAGCCCTCAAAAGCCCTTTATCTTCAACTAAGGATAGTTTTCATCCCAGCAAGTAATTCATCTTTAACCCTCTACTGAGAAAAGAAAGGTTTTAAGCTGACAAAAAAATAAAGCCCGCAGAGGATATGGACGTGTTGGATAGAAGAGGAGGGGTGAGGTTATACTGGTCAGCGCTGTACCGAGGTATGAATGGAGCGATCGGGTCCTTAAAAGGCTATTGTGAATTTATATTGGAGAGAATAGCCATATTATCATCTAGTTGCTCTACGGTTTGGAAGTCAAAGTCATATCCGATGATGATTGGCTTGCTGGAATGTCCTGATGGAAAGGTAGAGCCCATCGCATCGCCATCTCCATCTCACGTCGCATTGGCATATGCGGCTCACTGAACCCTAGTTGTGGCCAAAATTGAAGAGCTTACACAGAGGAAAATAAATAGATGGTTGAATAGCAATCGCCCGTGCCCCTGCACCTTTTATCAGTGGGAATCTAACAGCCGTGCTGTTTCAGAATTTCAGTTTAGCTTCCGATTAAGGTATGTCCCGGCATTTTATTCCCTACATCTCTATGCTTCATAGCTCCCAAAGACTTGTGGGTAACTGCCTATTATCCAACAGTTCCACTCCACTGACCCTGCCAATAAAACTTTTCATATCCCAATAAATGAACTCGATTGCGGCGTTCTAAACATTTACACTGCGCTAACAGATCATCTCCAGACCTTGGAATTGGCTAAATTCCCTTTTCCTGATGAATATATAGAAGGAGATTAGAGATATGATAGCTTTTCAGATTGCTGCACCCAGAGAAATTAGTTTAGTGAGCGTTTACAGAGGCTAAATTGGAACCATTAAATAGCGGATTGAATTGATGGCACATTCATTGTCTCTCCATCGGTATCACTGTAAAATCAATTAGCCGTCACTTTTCCATTCCCAATAAAGTATGATTGTCAGCCACGGATGGCTACAGAAAGCCTGACAGCCACTCCGAGCGAAACACCCATTGCAAAACAAATTTGCGCGCTGGGCGACTGCTAGTAAATGTGACCTGTAATTGTGTGGGGAAGCGCGCTAGTCTTCATCAAAAAGCCAAATGTGCATGCTATGGATTATTAGTCTGAAATACTGCTCTGGCCATCTGGAGAGAAGCTCATGAATTCTTTAAAGTGTTGCACTGCTCAGACAAGTCAAAAAATGTTTATTGATTTTTTCTTAATAGTTGCACTTTGATATACGCAGCGTACACATATGGCGGCTGTGTTTAATGATCACCACAAATGAATGAGTTATGCAGCCAGGGTCCCTTTTCATACATAAGGAAGGACAGTTAGCAAAGCAGCTATGTTCACCACTATTTTAGATAATCATGTCCTTGGAGAACTATAAATTACATGTAACCATGGAAATAACAGAAATACTGTGTACAAAATGCATAGTGTTGAAACAGTACTGGAACCACAATTATGTTATGTGGGCGAAGAAAGAAATCCTGTGCAAATATCAAGGCTTTGAGCAACATAATATCTATGATTCGAGATCATTCTGCATGAATGTTCTCAACGACTATATAAAGCAGCAGCCATCACCCATACAATAATAAAAAAAAGGGATATATTTTTCCAACCCCAAAAAATAAATGATGATTTACTAAAAATTGTAACAACATTTTTAAATTATTTATTCAGTTGTCTGTTTAGGTTGGCTTCATATACCTATATTTCTGTTATTATTTTGTTTGATAACCACCACTTCACCTATGCATTTCACTACTTAGTGTTAAGGCCTGTTCACACCAAGGACAATAGCTATAAAGAAATTCGATAAAGATATAGTTCTAAGAATCATTCTCAATATTAAAGAATAGCAGAGTTCACACCACAACTATAACAATAACGGCACAGAAAACAACATCATTGGAATCAGTTTCAGGGGTGCGTTTCCCGAAAGCATCGTTAGCCAACTATGGTCGTCAGTCCCATTGAACTCTATTGGTAACGACAGAACTTGCGAAAATAGTTTGCTTTGGGAAACGCACCCCAGAACGATTTAATTCAGCTGATGAATGATAAAACATTGACAGCCAATCAGAATCCATCCTGCTGTAACAAGCCCGAGCATTTAAAGTGACAGACAAGCACGTGCTTAGAATAAACAGAAGGATATCGTCCCTTGGTGTGGACGCTAAAAAGTTGGTCTTGGTGTGAACGGGCCTTTAGCGTCAGTTTAAATGCATTAAAACAAGAAATTTGTTGAACAAGAATACAAAAATGCTATAAGCACTTCGGGGAAAGAAACAAACAAAATTTTGTTAAGCAGTCCAATGTTTATACTGCTGTATTACATACTCTAGCCATTTTATTTATCCATTTCATCATAACCTCTTACTGCGTTGGAGCCATCTTCTGTCTTTCAGTATCATGAGCGCATAAGTATCTGAGAGACAGATTCAGTCTGATCAGCTGCCTGCATCGGAGACAAATCAAACTGTATTATGCTTGTCAATTTGCCAAAGGCGTTACTGGATGTCCTCGGAGATCAAGACTCTCATTTTGCCTTCTAATAAAATCAAATGGAAGTCCTGCAGTCCTTTTCCTTTGTGCGTGGAACGCTATTATCTTTGCATTGAATGAGGTTTGTTACCAGATTGTTGAGCCTAATGCCACTATTTCTGTAAGCAACACATTAGGATGTGCCAATGCTCTGAGTGGCTACAGTATCACATATGTTGAGATATTTTGAGGGGGGGGGGGGGACACAGATTTCATTAAGCAACCCATAACAGATGAAGACTCAGTGAGGACCAAGGCATCCAACACCAGCAAACACAGTCTGGATGAAGGAGGAGGTTATTAATTGGGGTTAATAAAACATTTGTGTAAAGAGTTGCCAGGACACAGTCTGGAGTAACGCATGTCTGTCCACACTCAAACACACCACTAATGCACTGTAAAAACCAACCCTAACTGGATATTTATGAGTACTGTGAATGTATTTCACAAAAAAGTTCACAAATATATTTATTTGTTACTATCAAAAAATATAAACTCTATTCAGATACATTGTGGCTATTTAGGGAAAGCCAAAAGTTAGAGTTAGAGTTATGCATGTGCAAAGCTAAGGCAATTAGCAAAGACACTTCTTGTGCACAATTATTGCATTTCAAATAAAGCAACATGCAGCACATACAGTGTTAATATTTTATGGGCCATTCTTGTCCACAGGTTTTACTCTTCAGCACAATCCCTAAAACTCCAACATAACAGAAATCCCTTTAAACATTTAACATAGCAGAACATTAGACACTAACAAATCTCCCCCTTTATTAATCGTGTGCAAAAACACATTTTATAACACTTAATTCCAACAATTTCTCTTCTTATATAGTCTGAAGTAAAGCATTCTGCTGTAACTCATTCAGTTTGAGTTCTGTGTAATATAATCAGTAATTGAGTTTACATAACTATTTTCTGCTAATTGCAATGAACTTTCAGTCATATTTGAGTGAAAATAACTTTATAATATAATATAATAATAAAAAACTGTATTAAAGAGAAACAAATGGTAATGAATAAATAGTAAGCCGATTTATTTGTTTATTTTTATTTATTTCATAAATCCAGATATACAGGGACATTTGACCATGTTTTCACTATAATATAATATAATATAATATAATATAATATAATATAATATAATATAATATAATATAATATAATATAATATAATATAATATAATATAATATAATATAATATAATATAATATAATATAATATAATATAATATAATATCAACTGTATTGTATAACTAATAAATTTATGCAAAATACTGTTTAATGGCCTGTAAGAAATAATGTCAGCTATTCAATTTCTGGATTCCCTGTGTAGTTAATATTCACTGAGATCCATCAAAAGCCCGGTTTAGTTATTTCTTTTGAAGGAAATCGCGTTGTTTTCACTGCCAGGCCAAGCACCTCTTTTTGGGGTTCGGGTTGCGTGTGAGATTGACACGGGGTCGGGGTCGCGGTGAGGTTGGCCCCAGGTCGCGGGACGTCCAGGCAGATAACCAGCTGAGGAAGCCTTTAATGTGAGGGAGGCAGTTGAGGTGGGGAAGGTGAGAAGGTCTACAGGAGTGTTTTCTCATGATCCTGGCTGACCTGGGGCGGCACTTTCTGTGGCACATCGAGTGCCGACTTTGAGCGAAGAGGTAAAATGGAAGCGAGCCCACAGGTGCTGCACAGATGCCTCCGGAGCACAGGCTCTGGGACACAGAACCAACAGCAGCAGCGGCAGCAGACTGGAGGAGGCTCCCGGCTCCCTCCTCTAAGCGAGACCCTCACATCTGCTTCACCATTCTCCTGCAGTAATTACCTCTCACACCCACTGAGCAGATGACTCGCCCCTTACCGGTCACACCCCAGCTCATCTCCAACCTAGTACTAGCTCTGACAAGAGAGGGCTTTTAATGGAAAAAAGTGCCTAAATTACCCTGAAAATGCTGAATCGAGTTGCAAACATTCTTAGAACGTTTTTTTTAGGCTTTTTGAATGATGCCCCATTATGCTGCTCTTAAGTTCTGTAATTACAGCACCCTGCACTGCATCAGATACAGAGAGCAAGATAAAAAGCAGAGAAGCTGGTAATGGAAATCTGTTTGGAGAGGTGCGGATTCTAATATCTAATTTCCCCTAATAAACTATAACCGATTTAATCTCCACCTTATCAGGCCAAGATTTCAACACTTTCCTTTTTAATTGGCTATTTTGTAATCTTGATTCCCAGTGGAGCTGATGGTCTGTCTCTCCCTCCAGAGGGCTTGCATGAAATCAGTTTGAAACGGTGTGTCAATCTCATTCTGAAGTGACCATCTGGCCGGCATACAGGAGTCGGGGATGGCATGCCGAACCCTGGGGTCTCGGGGAGGCAATCAGCAGCAGCTTTACACAATGTGTTAATGCAAATTTATTAGAGATTTCCTATTGGCCGCTTTAATCTGCTTTGTGTTGTCTCCAGTCTTGGGCTAAGGACCTAACAGAGGACAGAACACACGGAGCATGCAAGCACACACACACACACACACACACACACACAGATCACAACAGGGCTCTGGGCATGTCAGTACCGTTGCTTCAAGCGCACAAGTTAATTTCTTTGGGGATGAATAAAACATTAAAAACAACAATAAGCTCGATCTGAACATTGGGCTCAGCGTTCGCGTATTCTTTTGCAATAAAGCACATTTGCTTCCCAGACCATCAAATTCAAATGACGACTCTTGTGTACATGTGCCATTGACCTATAGTGTTTTAAGACTCACAATGTAATGCTGCATTGAAGTCCAGTCATGATAGTATGGAAATAAACAACAACAGATAACTAATTCAAGAGATAGCACATTATTTCTTTGTCTACAGCACATAAAACAATTCAAACTCCAAAACGGTTCACCTAAAGACAAGCCGACCACATTACAGAGTTTCAAGGTTATTTATCACAGCAATAACAATCCGGCGGTTGTGCGAAGGCCGCACTTGTTTGTGTTGTCTGTTTTTATTACGATAACTGCAAGCGCAAGTTTAATTTGCTCAATTTTGGATTCTATTGAGATGGCACTGTAATACTATCAGTCTCACTTAATTTTGAAGTAATTAAACATATGTGCAGGGCAGCGGTATTCTCAAAGTTACATTATCATATCTGTGCGAGACAGGAAGAGGGATTTGTGAAAGTATGGGCACTGAACAGGAGTTCTATGCAAACCTTTGATTTCATTTTAACTTGAAATGTTCCTTAACAAAAGCAGAGAAGTATAAGAGATAAAGAAATGGAGAAAAATACATTCCCATTATTTTTAATTGGACAAGCACTTTCACTTGACACTGTGGAGAGAGCCTTTAAGAGATAAGTTAAGTGAGTTGTTCCACAGAGACGGAAAAAATAACTATTTCTAATTCGGTTCAAAAGGCTAGGGCTTTAGAGTTTTTTTTTCTTTTTCTGGACGATGGGACAGAATCGCTGTAAACAATTGCCTTTCTCTGCCAGGGAACTTGTTCATTTGCGCTTTAGCATGCTCACGTGCATCTGCATACAAGCTGCTTATTTAGCGGCAAGTTATTACTGCAAGCGCTCCGTCGCACCGATAAAGGTTGAAAAAGATCAAATAATCCTTATCGCCGAGCTGACCCCGGAAACATTACGGCGAGATTGCACGTAAGAAGCGCAATATGACATTTATCAATACGAGAGACATTTTAAACAGCGTACAGTTACAATCTGGTCATCATCGCTGACTGACATCTGAGCAAATGTGTTCATTCTGTATCGGCTGAGAATAATGGGAAAAGCCCTTGCATTATTGCCAGCTCTTCCTGGAAGCTATAGAGCCTGTCATTAATCCCAACTGTCTGTAAAATTGAAGCAATAAAAACCACTCGCTGTACATCAAATATCTCAGCGGTGATGCTCAAGAAAAAATATAGATCCGCAGACAAATAAAGAGATTTATCCGTGATTGTTTCAGTTAAGATTCCTGGGCTCCCCGCGTTCCCTTTGTTGTACATGAGAGAGACATTACACCCATGGCAGCCCATGACCTCATTTGCTGAGAAGAAATTTAATTAACAAGGCAAACATTGTCTGTGACAATGCCTCTGCTGAGACTCCAGCAGATAGCAGCTACTGCCCAAACCGGCATCGTAACGGTGTGACAGGCGGCCTTAAAAAACACACACGTTCGCTCCCACAAACACGGGTGGTATTAAAGCGCTGCTTTGAAACAGCACGCTTTTCTAATAAGAAAATAAACACACTGCAATAATTGCTCCAGACCCTGCGCAGCAGTCAGCCGTCCACGTGCTCATGAAAAAAAGATGTGTGGAGTTTTGACTGCAGATGCCAGCTGAGCTGACAATATGCTCTTGGTTCTCAGCCACATAAAGAGAGGGTGGGACCCTTCGGCCTTTTGCATCATAAAGCCATTCAAATCTCTTTGTAGCCCACTGTAAAGTGATTGAACGGAAAGGGAGGGCACCGATTTGGCAGCACATGGCATGAGAGGCATCAGACGGGCTGTCATTCATAAGGAGTGTCTGTACCTCTGTGTAGCTGCCCTAGGGATGGGTGTTAGTCATTTAGCCCAGGGAGGCTGATTACAGAGCCGTGTTGGCTGAGATCATGTGGACAGAATGGGGACAAAATAGAAATCAGTGGGCAGTGGATGCTCGGGCCTTGCACAGAATACACTGCTGTGACACGATAAACAGCCCATCATTTAGCCACACGTCTGCTGAGGCTACAACCTCCGTCCAAACATCACCACGCAGCATCTTTGAACACAAACGCTGGTTGTAAGCCATTGAGATGATGCCTTTTAATTTTTTTTTACATTTTAAACATAATTTGAATTGAGGTAGCAAACAGGATGCAGAATTACAATTCAAATTTGAATGCAAGGAAGTAGAATTTAAATGAATTAATTCAAACTGTATTTTTAACTAGAAAAGCAAATAGACAGACAGACAGACAGATAGATAGATAGATAGATAGATAGATAGATAGATAGATAGATAGATAGATAGATAGATAGATAGATAGATAGATAGATAGATAGATAGATAGATAGATAGATAGATAGATAGATAGACAGATAGAGCGATAGACAGACAGACAGACAGATAGACAGACAGACAGAAGGATAGATAGATAGATAGATAGATAGATAGATAGATAGATAGATAGATAGATAGATAGATAGATAGATAGATAGATAGATAGATAGATAGATAGATAGATAGATAGATAGATAGAACGATAAGATAGATAACGACAGACTGACAGAGCAATAGACAGACAGATAGAAAGATAGATAGAACGATAGACAGACAGACAGAACGATAAGATAGATAACGACAGACTGACAGAGCAATAGACAGACAGACAGACAGACAGACAGACAGATAGATAGATAGATAGATAGATAGATAGATAGATAGATAGATAGATAGATAGATAGATAGATAGATAGATAGATAGATAGATAGATAGATAGATAGATAGATAGATAGATAGATAGATAGATAGATAGATAGAACGACACACAGACAGACAGAACGATAAGATAGATAAGTAGACTGAAAGAGCAATAGACAGACAGACAGACAGACAGACAGACAGACAGACAGATAGATAGATAGATAGATAGATAGATAGATAGATAGATAGATAGATAGATAGATAGATAGATAGATAGATAGATAGATAGAACGACACACAGACAGACAGAACGATAAGATAGATAAGTAGACTGAAAGAGCAATAGACAGACAGACAGACAGACAGACAGACAGACAGACAGACAGACAGACAGATAGATAGATAGATAGATAGATAGATAGATAGATAGATAGATAGATAGATAGATAGATAGATAGAACGATAGACAGATAGATAGATAGATAGATAGATAGATAGATAGATAGATAGATAGATAGATAGATAGATAGATAGATAGATAGATAGATAGATAGATAGATAGATAGATAGAACGATAGACAGATAGATAGATAGATAGATAGATAGATAGAACGATAGACAGATAGATAGATAGATAGATAGATAGATAGACACACAGACAGACAGACAGAACGATAAGATAGATAGATAGAGAATAATGGAACGACAGAAAGACAAAACGATAAGATAGATAACGACAGACTGACAGAGCAATAGACAGACAGACAGATAGAAAGATAGATAGATAGAACGACAGACAGACAGACAGAAGGATAGATAGATAGATAGATAGATAGATAGATAGATAGATAGATAGATAGATAGATAGATAGATAGATAGATAGATAGATAGATAGATAGATAGAACGATAGACAGACAGATAGAACGATAAGATAGATAACGACAGACTGACAGAGCAATAGACAGACAGACAGATAGAAAGATAGATAGATAGAACGACAGACAGACAGACAGAAGGATAGATAGATAGATAGATAGATAGATAGACAGACAGATAGAACGATAAGATAGATAACGACAGACTGACAAAGCAATAGACAGACAGACAGATAGACAGATAGATAGATAGATAGATAGATAGATAGATAGATAGATAGATAGATAGATAGATAGATAGATAGATAGATAGATAGATAGATAGATAGATAGAAAGACAAATAGATAGATAGATAGATAGATAGATAGATAGATAGATAGATAGATAGATAGATAGATAGATAGATAGATAGATAGATAGATAGATAGATAGATAGATAGATAGATAGAACGATAGACAGACAGACAGAACGATAAGATAGATAACGACAGACTGACAGAGCAATAGACAGACAGACAGATAGATAGATAGATAGATAGATAGATAGATAGATAGATAGATAGATAGATAGATAGATAGATAGATAGATAGATAGATAGATAGATAGATAGATAGAACGACACACAGACAGACAGAACGATAAGATAGATAAGTACAGACTGAAAGAGCAATAGACAGACAGACAGACAGACAGACAGACAGATAGATAGATAGATAGATAGATAGATAGATAGATAGATAGATAGATAGATAGATAGATAGATAGATAGAACGATAGACAGATAGATAGATAGATAGATAGATAGATAGATAGATAGATAGATAGATAGATAGATAGATAGATAGATAGATAGATAGATAGATAGATAGATAGATAGATAGAACGATAGACAGATAGATAGATAGATATATAGATAGATAGATAGATAGATAGATAGATAGACAGATAGATAGACACACAGACAGACAGACAGAACGATAAGATAGATAGATAGAGAATAATGGAACGACAGAAAGACAAAACGATAAGATAGATAACGACAGACTGACAGAGCAATAGACAGACAGACAGATAGAAAGATAGATAGATAGAACGACAGACAGACAGACAGAAGGATAGATAGATAGATAGATAGATAGATAGATAGATAGATAGATAACGATAGATAGATAGATAGATAGATAGATAGATAGTTAGTTAGATAGAACAACAGACAAACAGAACGATAAGATAGATAACGACAGACTGACAGAGCAATAGACAGACAGACAGATAGAAAGATAGATAGATAGAACGACAGACAGACAGACAGAAGGATAGATAGATAGATAGATAGATAGATAGACAGACAGATAGAACGATAAGATAGATAACGACAGACTGACAAAGCAATAGACAGACAGACAGATAGACAGATAGATAGATAGATAGATAGATAGATAGATAGATAGATAGATAGATAGATAGATAGATAGATAGATAGATAGATAGATAGATAGATAGATAGATAGATAGAACGATAGACAGATAGACAGATAGATAGATAGAACGATAGACAGATAGACAGATAGATAGATAGATAGATAGATAGATAGATAGATAGATAGATAGATAGATAGATAGATAGATAGATAGATAGATAGATAGATAGATAGATAGAACGATAGACAGATAGATAGATAGATAGATAGATAGAACGATAGACAGATAGATAGATAGATAGATAGATAGACACACAGACAGACAGACAGAACGATAAGATAGATAGATAGAGAATAATGGAACGACAGAAAGACAAAACGATAAGATAGATAACGACAGACTGACAGAGCAATAGACAGACAGACAGATAGAAAGATAGATAGATAGAACGACAGACAGACAGACAGAAGGATAGATAGATAGATAGATAGATAGATAGATAGATAGATAGATAGATAGATAGATAGATAGATAGATAGATAGATAGATAGATAGATAGATAGATAGATAGATAGATAGATAGATAGAACGATAGACAGACAGATAGAACGATAAGATAGATAACGACAGACTGACAGAGCAATAGACAGACAGACAGATAGAAAGATAGATAGATAGAACGACAGACAGACAGACAGAAGGATAGATAGATAGATAGATAGATAGATAGACAGACAGATAGAACGATAAGATAGATAACGACAGACTGACAAAGCAATAGACAGACAGACAGATAGACAGATAGATAGATAGATAGATAGATAGATAGATAGATAGATAGATAGATAGATAGATAGATAGATAGATAGATAGACAGACAAATAGATAGATAGATAGATAGATAGATAGATAGATAGATAGATAGATAGATAGATAGATAGATAGATAGATAGATAGATAGATAGATAGAACAACAGACAAACAGAACGATAAGATAGATAACGACAGACTGACAGAGCAATAGACAGACAGACAGACAGACAGACAGACAGACAGACAGACAGACAGACAGACAGATAGATAGATAGATAGATAGATAGATAGATAGATAGATAGATAGATAGATAGATAGATAGATAGATAGATAGATAGATAGATAGAACGACACACAGACAGACAGAACGATAAGATAGATAAGTACAGACTGAAAGAGCAATAGACAGACAGACAGACAGACAGACAGATAGATAGATAGATAGATAGATAGATAGATAGATAGATAGATAGATAGATAGATAGATAGATAGATAGATAGATAGATAGATAGATAGATAGATAGATAGATAGATAGATAGATAGATTTTTAGATAACTTTTGTGGGTCAGGGATGAAGAATACTTGAAATGCTGGTAGAGATCAAAACAATTCAGAGACTGTTGACTTGCAGTCCAACTCTTTTTTTTTTTTTTTTTGCATTTGTGACATGCCTGATACCCATTCAAGGTTTGAATGAATTGGATAGTTAAACTCTGTTGTGTCTTCATGTGGTTGGAAATGCCTTCCATGCTTTGTAAATGCATTCCATAATGTACACACAGGGTTTATTCCACCCATTATTGTAAGAGCAATGCCTGAACAAGCAGAACAATAACAGAGCTAGTGCTCCATTACCCCAGCTTCCATTCATGCTAATGATGTGCACCATTACTCTTCTTCCTGCTTTGGCTCCTGTGCTATTTCCCTGACTTATGGTGCCATATATAACCAGCAGAATCATACAGGATGTAGAGGTTCTTTATGATGATGTAGAGCACGAGCCGAATCGACACCAAAATAACACCAAGGTGTTGCCACGTCGGCTTCGCTCCTCCTTTTCCTTGGGATTATCCAGTGTGAAAGCATGTAATTGGGTCTGTGAGGATATTAAACTCATAGCTAAAGAGGCTGCATCAAAAGCAAAAAGCACGGCAAAACAATTTTAAGCCTAATTTGATATGAGACACGACCGGCCCAGTGGCAGCACGCAACAGAGTCATTTACGATAAGGATTAAGCTTGCGCAATCAAAAGATAGAACAAGATAATGTGGCGAGATACATTTGGAACACAAGCAATTAATGGAGGAAGCATGACACGAGCTGCTAAAGATGAAGGAGGAGAGAAGCTCTCAGCACTTCATCATTATTAATGACAAAGACGCCTGCGTCCCGCCCGTCTCCGGGTGCCTGCCGCTGAGGCTGCCGTATGGTTTGGGGAAGCCAGACGGAGCTGTCAGAGGCCCGTCCGGGCGCCGTGGCTGCTGTCTATTACTCATGTGACTAGTGAACCCACCAGGCAGAAAATGACTGGGTTCACAAGGTGATTAATGAGCTCTCGACCGCCACACGTCAAAATATGATGCCAATTGTTAAGCTGCCGGCCCTCTCCCAGGACAGGCCCTATAACGCACTTTCATTGAAAATCAATTTGGTGTTTCCCTCAAAACGGGAATCGCAGTGTCTTTATTCATTAACACAGTGACATTATGTTTAAACGGTGCAGTTCGTCTCAGTCCCACAGGCAGGATGTGCGATTGTTTTTCATCTCAAAGCACTTCCAGCCAGATATGCAGTTGCTGGCACCATATAGAGCTGAATGATTGTATCATATACACTCACTTTAAAAAAGGTTCTATATTGGAATCTATGGTTCCATTAAGAACATTTAAAGGGTTAGTTCACCCAAAAATGAAAATTATCCCATGTTTTACTCACCCTCAAGCCATCCAAGGTGTATATGACTAACTTCTTTCTTACAAACACAATCGGAGATATATATAAAAATATCCTGGCTCTACCAGGATTTATAATAGTAGTAAACAGTAGTAAACATATGGCACCAGGGGGTTAATAAAGGCCTACTGAAGTGAAGCGATGGGTTTTTGTAAGAAAAATATCCATATTTAAAACTTTATAAAGTAAAATAACTAAATAAATGTCAGAGGATTTCGATATAAGAGAAGTGGAGCTTGAGTTTGTTGCCCAGTACTATTTGTTTGAACCGTGAGAGGCATCAAAGTCGTGGCGCACGTCGACTTGTGCAGGATGCGTTCGGTTGTCTGGTGGAAGGAAGCTAGTTATTTTAGTTTAAGTTTTAAATATGGATATTTTTCTTACAAAAATGCTTTGCCTCGCTTCAGAAGGCCGTTATTAACCCCCTGGAGATGTATGGATTCCTTTTATGATGAATGGGTGCATTTATTTTGGGCTTCAAAACACACCCCCCGCTCACTATCATTATAAAGCTTGAAAGATCCAGGAATTTTTTTTTTTAAATATATCTCTGATTGTGTTTGTCTGAAAGAAGATAGTTATATACACTTGGCTTGAGGGTGAGTAAATCATGAGATGATTTTCATTTTTTGTGTGAACTATCTCACAATTAATTCAATTTCACAAAAGGTTTTTTATATAGAGGAAAAAGTTCTTTAGATTTTTAAAAGGTGCCCTAGAACCAGTTTTTACAAGATGTCTAAGGTGTCTCCTGAATGTGTCTGTGAAGTTTCAGCTCAAAATACCCCATAGATTTTTTTTATAAATTTTTTTAACTGCCTATTTTGGGACATCATTAACTATGCACTGATTCAGGCTGCGGCCCCTTTAAATTTAAAGTTCACAAAGCTAATGTAACCCTCAAATTGATCTTTACAAGATGTTCGTCATGCATACTGCATGCATGCGTCGGATCATGTGAGTATAGTATTTCTTTGGATGTTTACATTTGATTCTGAATGAGTTTGATGGTGCTCCGTGGCTAAAGCTAGCATTACACACTGTTGGAGAGATTTATAAAGAATGAAGTTGTGTTTATGAATTATACAGACTGTGTTTAAAAATGAAAACAACGACAGTCTTGTCTCCGTGAATACAGTAAGAAACGATGTTAACTTTAACCACATTTAACAGTACATTAGCAACATGCTAACGAAACATTTAGAAAGACAATTCACAAATATCACTAAAAATATCATTTTATCATGGATCATGTCAGTTATTATTGCTCCATCTGCCATTTTTCACTATTGTTCTTGCTTGCTTACCTAGTCTGATGATTCAGCTGTGCAGATCCAGATGTTAATACTGGCTGCCCTTGTGTAATGCCTTGAACATGAGCTGGCATATGCAAATATTGGGGTCATACATATTAATGATCCCGACTGTTACGTAAAAGTCAGTGTTATGTTGAGATTCGCCTGTTCTTCAGAGGTCTTTTAAACAAATGAGATTTACACAAGAAGGAGGAAACAATGGAGTTTGAGACTCACTGTATGTCTTTTCCATGTACTGAACTCTTGTTATTCAACTATGCTGAGGTAAATTCAATTTCTGATTCTAGGGCACCTTTAAAACATTCTTCACAAACAGAAAAAAGGCTCTTCTAAGAACCTGTCACTGAAAGGAGAATCAAAAATGGTTCTTCAATGGCATGACTGCAGAAAGTCCCTTTTGGAGCCTTTATTTTTAAGAGTGTAGGGTGGTAAAAGAAGTGTACAGGAGTCCACGGAGAGCATTTCCCACATAGATGTACAGTAACACATGGAATGAACATCCAACCGAAGGGAAAATGTAATGACACATTAAATGAATTAGCTTTCCGATGGGCCCGCAATAAAAACCAATGATCCAGCGATCACCTTGCGCTAATATTAGAAATGAGAGAGAAATGTCAGGCTATGAGGAAAATGACCTCTCATCTAGTGTTGCCTATATTTTCCTGAAGCTTCCAGCACAAACACGGCGTGCGAGCTAGGCCATTCGGAGATCAGCGGGTTAGTTCGCAGGAGACTGCGTGCTAGATGGAGACGTGCATTTGATCTGCGCATCATCGTTGAGGAAGTGAACGTGACAGAGCAAAGGGTGCTTGATAAACAGACGCTATCTGGGACACACACTTCAGAAGAGGCCTCTCTAGGGGATGCCTAAAACCCAAGGTATAACAAAGAAACCCAAAGCAAATTACCCTGACAGGGATGAAACAATAGCAAATTGGACAAATGATATAATGTAAGTCCTATAGTCCCCAGCAGAGCGTGGTTGTTGGCAGCGCTCAGAGGGAATTGGAAATAAGAATAGGCTTTGATGGTAAAGGTCAGGCAAGACAGTAGCTCTCAGCATGGCCTCCTCGTCGAAACATCTCACATAAAATCCCTCAGAAACAATCTCTTACCCAGTGTGCCCATTGTAATGTTGTTGTTAATAATGCATTGTATATAAAAGGACCCAGTTTTTATTTCTCAAGAGAGAAGCTTGTGTGCTTGTGGCTTGCAAGGCAAGATTTGAGGAACAATTGTGACAAGCTCACAGACGGATTTTCTAAACTCAATAAATCAAAGTGCTGGTATTTCACTGTCATAAAGCTCTTGGTGGCTTGGTGATAAATAGCCTTGGTGTTAGACAACTCTTGCAAATGAGTCCATGGCAGAGAAGGAGGAACAGGATAACTATTACGAGTGGTGAGAGGCCAAGCGCCTGATTTTATGACCCGCCTGTGCCGTTTAATATATTCTGACAAATTCCCATTAAAAATGTATTCATTATTTTGTCTACATGGAAGGGGAGAGCAGAGGTTGTCTAAGCAATTTCACAATGAACCGAGCCCCTTTCAGTACGGTGATGAGGAAAAATAAAAGTCACAGGATTTGGGAATGAGAGTGGAAGTTTTGACTCAGATATTAGCATAGTGACATAACACTCACACACATTTTTTCCAATCCATATTCTAGCTAAGTCTGTATTGTGGAAAAGATGTCTTTGGGTGTTTCATCAACTATGGGCTTTTTTGGCCCTGTGGACTTTAAGGAGATAATCTCTCTTAAAGCACAATTTTCAGACTCTCACTAGTTTATCTACTTATTTTACAGGATAATTCTGGTTTTCTTTTCTTTTACTTCTCTTTTTTTCCTGAAAGTAATAATTATTCCCATAACAATGTCATTTCCTTCAAATCTCAAATGATGTTGTGTGTTTGAAGGGATAGTTCACCCTAAAATTAAAATTAAGAATTCTCTTTTTGTGGTCCTGAATGAATGACTTAAAGATATGTCAGTGAATAGCAACCAGCATCAAGCTTTTTTTTAAAAAAAAAGACGCAAAGGCATCACAGAATAAGAACATGCGACGTGTCGTATATTTCAAGTGTTCTGGAGGTAGACATGAACTCAGTTTGTCTGATGACAGTCAGAATGACTGATAACTTCTAGTTACGGCGAACGCGAAACGGATATATTCACCTCAGGGAAGAAGGTACATGGATTGTTGATAGCTTTTGTTAATCTTGATTTCTTACATCTTGTGTGCTTTTTCTGAGCAAGACGGAATGAACTGCGGCGCTAATAGAGTCCGCGTGCACCAAAGACCACCGGCCAAGGTCAGGATTTTCATTAAATAATACATTAAATTTCATATCGTCATTCTGAGACACTTTTGCGTCTTTTTTAAAAAGCTTGATGCTGTTCTCTATTCACTGCCATTATATGGACGAGCACGTGTGCAACATTAAAAAAAAAAAAATCCTAAAATTAAAAAAAAAAAAAAAAAAATCCTGGTCCACAAAAGAAAGAAGGGCATACTGCATTAGAATAACATCAGTGTGAGTAATGATGACTTAATTTTCATATAATAACACCCTGTGATGGAAAGACATTTGTAATAAAATGGTAGATTCCATTGTCTTGCCTAAGCTAATTTCATAGCTATTATTTTATGTAACCTAAATACATACAATTAAATATTATTTTAAATAATACTGAAATAATTAAATGAAATAATCACCTTGCATTAATTTATACAGTGTGACTATAAACGATGCACAGTAAAAAAATATCCTGCTAAAAAGTGATAGGGGGGAGGGATTGTTTATAATGAAATAGTTTTATAATTTAAATCATTGTTTAGATTAAAAGTTTTACATGTAATAATTCATATTTTTAGAATGGATTTTCATATTTTAAGTGAAGACATTGTATCTGGCTCTGGGAAATAAATAATAAATTAATTAATCAATTAATTAATTATCCCCTTGGATATAAAAATACCAAAAGTTAAAGAAAGACGCTTATAACTATTGGAATATTACATGTAATCAAATCATAATCAAATGCAAAGACATGCATCTTATTTTCCAGCTGCGCTCTTCTAAAATACTGGAAATGCACATTTTGCCATTTATTACACTGCATTTTATTAATTTTGGACAATAATTTAATCAGCTCATTAATTTTCATTCATGTCCACTCACATGAGAGCCAGATAAATTGCTAAATGTCTGTCATGAGACTTAAAAACACAGACCATCAAGTTTCTTATAATGTTTGCAAAAAGGTCTCAAAAAGTGTGTTTCTCAATAGCTTAACCTCTGGATGCTGGATGGATATTCTGAATAAGGTGTTTACATAACAAAATTCTGATTAATATAGGGATAAGCCAGCTGATTTATTCAGATCTAAAAAAAAAAAAAAAAAGTCGGAAAATTGGCTTAATCTGGTTATGGGAACCAGGTCAATGGCGCTCACATATTCAGAATATAACCAAATTCTGATTAATGTCGAAATACTCTTGTGATAGTAAATTCTTTCATTGATTCCATGTTGACAAATCAATTACAGCTTTGTTGAAATAACCTAAATGTCTAAGTTATTCCACAGGCCAGAGGCCACCACTGTGTGAGTTCAGCAGAAGCCTTTCCCATGGCGGGGAGGGGGGCTGCTCTAGTAATCTCAGTCTAGACCGTGTGCTCCACGGCAGCAGGAGGCAGCCATTCCCGCTCATTAATCACCCGCCGCCGACACCAGAGACATCCTGCCCTCTCGTAAGGACTAAATAACTCCTGCCATCATGAGCAACAGCGCGCTTAAGCACCTGGAAAACTCGCAGAGATGCTGCGTTTTTTGCCTTTGTTTATGTGGCCACTCATCAGCACGGCGAGAGGCCTGGGTGTTGGGGATGGCCGGCCATTTGGACAAGCTCCCTGCCTCCCTTGACCAGCAGGGTGCCTTCTGCCCAGGCCAGATCAGGCTGAACAGAGAGAGAGAAGGGAGGGGATTGTCTGCTAGCCACCTCTGCCTCATTACAGACTCATTCCAACACTCTGGCACTTCTGCTGGCTGCAAGGCACATTCGGCAGCACTTTTCCATAAAGACCAGTCCGGGATGTGCTCTCCGGCCATCACGACAACAGAAAGAACATGCACAAATCGTGAGCGAGTGGAAAACAGAGAGGAATGATCCAGGATGGAGGAGGGGGCATTACCATGCATTTGCATCTCTGCTCTCCAGACACGGAGTCAGATTGATTAATGGAGACAGGGCTTGCAAAGTCATAACAGGGCTTCTGCTCAGGTTAAGTGGTGCTTAGATTGTTTTATATTGCCTGTGATTAGAGGATGAAGCTGAAGAGTTTGATCGCTAAGAGTTCACACCCTTTCTAATCAGTGGGGGCCTTTCGATCCAACCTGCCCTGGCAACTTCAATCAGACATGCTTGAGCCATTTCCCTGTGCCTGACAGCCCATTCAGGAATAGAATAGAAAAAAAAAAACAATGTAGGGATAGCAGGGAACAAATGAACATTTAGTGTCAACTATCATTCTGAACAAAATGAATAGGGGTAATGTATTTATTTTAGTCAGAATGACCACTCTTAAATTGGTGGAAGATACCATTTGAGCCCAGACAGGAAGCTGTCAGATGTGACTATGCTGAGGAAATTTAAGGAGGGGGATGAATTTGTATCATGCAGGTTTATATATTATATGATAGGAACAAAATTTCCATTGGTGCAAAAGGTGATTTGGATCTAATATGTTTGAGAAAGATTTTTTGTTGTTGTTGTTGTTTAGAAGATCACATAAAGAAAACAAATATATCATCAACAAGATTTCTTAAGATAATGTTTTTACCATCCACTAAGTACAGTTTCTTATAAAAGTAATTTCACACTTGCCTTAACATAGTGCACAGGTTTGAATCCTGCTTGCAAATTTTCCTTATGGTGTTCACCTTCTGCGACTTTTGTACCTATAATAAAAGTAAAAATAAATTAAATGAACGAATAATCAAAAATGTTTATGTTGACAGTTTTTATCATAGTACATAAACACAGTACAGGGACTCATATAAAAGGACCTTGCTGCTGCTTAACCTGTACATGATACCCAACTTCAACAACAATCTATGTTGCACAATGACGTTTGACAGACTGTCAACTGCACAATGTCCTGTTTCAGACAAGGTGCAGCTTTTGACAGGTCTATGACTATCTAAAACCTGAAAAATGGCAGTATATGATACAGGAAAACATCAAGACATGTCTGAATTCTGTTTGCATAATATTCTGTCTTATAAGACGCTTCCATCTTATTGATTTTAAAATGCCATCTGATGTAGCACTTTTCTTAGGAGGTACTATCATAGAAAGAAAAAATCAAACAGGAGAAATGTTGATTACATACCTAATTTACAATATAGCAATACTTATTCAATACTGAAAAGTACCAATAAAAAATAATTAAAATTATATTGTATTTTCTTTAAATAATATTATTATAGTAATACAATAATTAAACAAAGATTTTATACAATAACTAATAATAACACAAATGTATACTTTACTGTGTGTGTGTGTGTGTGTGTGTGTGTGTGTGTGTGTGTGTGTGTGTGTGTGTGTGTGTGTGTGTGTGTGTGTGTGTGTGTGTGTGTGTATATATATATATTTATTTATTAGGGCTGTCAAGCGATTAAAATTTTTAATCTAATTAATTACATGATGTGGCGATTAATTAATCTAATTTATCACAATTTAATCGCACATCAATTTTGGCTGAGAAATTACCCCTAAAATATAGTTTGAAGACATTATTATGTAAAATGTCAAATAGATATTACAAAAAAGTAGCTTCAGAAAGAAATATTTTCTTTTATTCAACATAGAATTTGTTACACGTGAATTTTTGGACCATGAGGTTGAGTAAAGGATGACTGAATTTACATTATTGGCTGAATCATACCTTTATTTTATTAATATGGAAAAATGCATAAATAAAATAGACCCTAAATAAGAAAATAAAACTGCCAGTAGGTGGCGGCAAATGTCTTACTGATGAAATCGTTCGTTCATTCATTCGATCATCTTCGGTATTGCGCGGAGACTCTTCGTCTTTATATTTTCTTGGCAAAATTAAACAAAACAGTATTGTGTCTAAAATAACAAAATATTCACTACTTTTTTACTGAGCTGTTGTATAAAATCAGTAGGCTATTGCATTTGCACTCGTTATATAAAGGACAAAAACAGCACTCGTGTAATACTGCACTTGTTACTCATGTGATATTACTTAACTCAGGGGTAGGCAAGTTCGGTCCTAGAGAGCCACTGTCCTGCTGAGTTTAGCTCCAACCTTAATCAAACACACCTGAACAAGCTAATCAAGCTCTTCAGGATTACTAATGCTATAGGCAGCTGAAGGGTTTTTTTTTTTTTTTCAGGGTTAGAGCTAAACTCTGCAGGACAGCGGCTCTCTAGGACTGAACTTGCCTACCCCTGACTTAACTCATATGATCTAAATATGAGATAAACATTTTTGCCCCCATATCTTGAATTTTAGGGATATTCAATCTGCATTGTATAGACCTCATTGCACAGGGAGTTGTTGCCCTGCATCAATATTCATTTTATGTATCAAGATGTTAGCAGCAGATCCTCCAGCAGTCCTGTAAGTTTCGAGGTGGAGGCTCCATGGATTGGACTTGTTTGTTCAGCACATCCCACAGATGCTCGATTGGTTTGAGATCTGGGGAATATGGAGGTCAAGTCAACACCTCAAACTCGTTGTTGTGCTCCTCAAACCATTCCTGAACCATTTTTGCTTTATTGCAGGGAGCATTATCCTGCTGAAAGAGGCCACAGCCACCAGTTAATACCGTTTCTATGAAAGGGTGTACATGGTCTGAAACAATGCTTAGGTAGGTGGTACGTGTCAAAAGAACATCCACATGGATGGCAGGACCCAAGGTTTCCCAGCAGAACATTGCCCAAAGCATCACTCTGCCTCCGCCGGCTTGCCTTCTTCCCATAATGCATCCTGGTGCCATGTGTTCCCAGATAAGCGACGCACACGCACCCAGCCAGAAAACGTGATTGATCAGACCAGGTCACCTTCTTCCATTGCTCCGTGGTCCAGTTCTGATGCTCACGTGGCACTTTCGGCGGTGGACAGGAGTCAGCATGGGCACCCTGACTGATCTGCAGCTATTCAGCAACATACGCAACAAACTGTGATGCACTGTGTATTCTGACACCTTTCTATCAGAACCAGCATTAACTTCTTCAGCAATTTGAGCTACAGTAGCTCGTCTGTTGGATCGGACCACATGAGCCAGCCTTCACTCCCCACGTGCATCAATGAGTCTTGGCCGCCCGAGACCCTGTCGTCGGTTCACCACTGTTCCTTCCTTGGACCACTTTTGATAGACACTGACCACTGCAGACCGGGAACACCCCGCAAGAGCTGCAGGTTTGGAGATGCTCTGACCCAGTCGTCTAGCCATCACAATTTGGCCCTCGTCAAACTCACTCAAATCCTTATGCTTGCCCATTTTTCCTGCTTCTAACACATCAACTTTGAGGACAAAATGTTCACTTGCTGCCTAATATATCCCACTCACTAACAGGTGCCGGGCCATGATGAAGAGATAACCAGTGTTATTCACTTCACCTGTCAGTGCTCATAATGTTATGCCTGATCAGTGTACATTGTACATTGTATATACACACACACACACACACATACACACACATATATATATATATATATATATATATATATATATATATATATATATATATATATATATATATATAGAATAACTAAATAATTAATTACTGTAATTTAATTTGGCCTACTTTTCCCTTAAAAAAGTAGAGTATGGGATTACTAATTTTTCTGTAATTTAACGTTAATTACAGACCGAGGCAGACAGTAGCGTTGGTCAGTCGCCATTTTCATTACATTTTAGCTTTTCTATAGTAAACCTATATATTCACACTCTGTTTAACTCAATATATAGTAATATTGAAGTCATTTTACTATATGTCATGGCAACCAGATGCGATGCGATGAGTCTGTTTTGCCGCGCTAAACATAAATGCACTATAAACACGATATTTTAAAGTAGTCTTTTATTAAGCAAATAAAGGAGTAAAAAATACTCACCCTCTGCTTCAAAGCAGACATCTGTTGGGCTGTCATCCATAGATAGGCTATGTACGTTTATATATCTATGCAGTTATCAGCCAAATGCAGATTCATCACGTGACAACACGTGACGTTAGTAAGTTTGATGGGATTTATTAATTTATTTACAAAATAACAATTATCTTAATAAAAAATATGACCTACATTATACGCATATTAATTTTCGAGTTGAAAATATAATTAATTTGTAAAACTTTATAGGAGCACACTGCCTGTATAAAAATCAATTGTGAATCAAATTAAATAATTAAATTAAATTACATTTACTATAATAAATTAATACAAATATTTATTTTATTCAAATATTACTATATTAATAAAATAAATAACATCATAAAACGTTCAAATTTATGTGTGCTATATACTCTTGTGTTGCTTGTATAGAAATCAATGATGTGCTTCACATACAGAGGGCTATTTCTGACACACATGGATCCTAGTGTTCCGAATCAATTACAAATGCAGTTCCGTTTCAATTAGAATGCTGCCTTAGTAAACAGCGAGGCAGGTTTTGGAGGAGGGCTTGCATCTCTAACCTGCTAGCACTAGCCACAGTGTGGTAAATAAACACATCATGGCCCTCTTTTGACTTCTGTCTTTATAAGAGAGCTATAGTGAGAATCCCAGGCAGCTCATCTGTCAGGGGAGCTTCTCATAGCGCCGCTCCTCTTCCTTTTCAAATGCACTGGGTAAGTATTTTAATTAGTTGGCTAATTGTCTAAGTAATTGGTAGACAACTTAGCTCTAACAGTAATCAATCTCAACAGGGCTGTGCTCTATCACATCAAAGGATCTGTAATTAAGACGGCTAACTGTGGGACGGTCTTTAGCCTGATGCTATGGCATGGGGGTGGATGATCCCTGATAAAACTCGGCTGAGCAGATGAGGCCTCCAGTGAGCTCAGGGGAGAAGAGAAGAGCTTATCGAGATGTGAGGAATATTCCAGGGTTCAGATAAATAAAAGCACCTGGGACATCGTTTATGAAAGCTGGTCAACGAGTGGACACGTTTTCCTCTCTTACCTTTATTTAATTCTTTAGCAAACTTCCACAACAGCAAATAGTAGGTATAATTAGAGCATTAAACCACAACTCTGAATATTTATTGCTGAAATCTCTTCCTTTGTCACTAATAGGGAACAATGTCTCATTATAAGTGTGGAGAAGCAATTTGCAGAATCCATATTTTGCTGTATCAGATTTCATTTTTGGTTTTGTCTAGGCACAGCTATCAATATCTTTAATTTATTCTCATTTCACAATGCCTTTGCTCTTGGAGCAGGCAATTATATATTTGGGATGAAAAGACTAATCATTTCTTAAATTCTTCTATTTAGGGGAATTTTAATCTACCCATTGAGGAAAACAAGACCCATAATGAACAATTATACAAACAGTCAATTTCTATGTTGTGCAGACGACTTAATTAAAATTAGTAATGAAAAATGAGCGAGTCTTTGCAAGGAGCCGTACTTATCAATTTTCAAATAAGGGAATTGAAATGTTTTGCCTTCCTACTTTGGCAAGGTAATGAAAATGACCTTACTTGCAATAAAGCATGATTTATTTACAAATAAATAGAAACATTAAAGGTATTATTAATTATAGAACCCACAGGCCCAATTCAAATATATCAGAACTATATAATGAGTCAAAATGAAAACTATTATTCATTACGCTACACAAATTCCCTCACATGCACGGTAAGGGCTTTTAATAGAGTCCCAATTCTCAGTATTCCTTCCTATGAAACAATTGCACCAGTCCTGATGTCCAACACAAGCTGTTTGGTGTCTATACGATCAGATACGGAGGTAAAGTTGTTGGCTCTTGAATATTACTACTCTTTGAGACAGTGGGGCGCTCGGGTCTCGGAGGCTGTTATCCGTGTGTGGGCTGAGGATTTCCTCATTAGTCTGGATCAATGTGTATTCACTCCACATCACTTTGATCCAATGTGGAAGAAATGGTGTGTACACCACACAACAACTCTGAAAACTGTTAGAGGCCGAGTCCCTGGAGAGAGTTTCATTTGTTCTAATACTGACTCGTACTATACCATCCATATGAAAAACTAGAACATTCTGATTTTAATTTTTTTTCATACACCCAAAAATGCCTTTAGCGTTGCACCGAGCACCATGTCTGTTACCGGTGCATAATAATTATGCGTACATCTAATTTGTTGATCTCAAACACCACAGCAGGCAAGCTGCTTTAAAAGATCAGATTACAGTCATGGAAAACTGATAGCAAATGCATGCATGTTCAAGCCTAAGTGGCTAATTATGGTGGCGCTGCCCTGTGAGATACCTGCGAGCTACCCTGCGAGCCATCAGAGGAAATTAAAACGCTCCTCCTCCTGTTCCCTATTCCTCTGCCTGCAGCAAGGGCCAATACACAGAGTGGCACTGACAGATTGACAAATAAGGTTAATAAGTACTTTCCACTTCTCCTAAAGGCTAATCAAATATTAATCCTTGCAGTGTGGTCAGCAGAAAAATAACAAACAATCGGTGGAGAGGAATTGATTGAATTGATTTGCCGGCAAGGCTTTCGGAACCAAATTCCCTGAACATCTTTGAAAACATTTGCACATTCAAGGGAAACACAGCTCAGTTTACTCGATTCTTTTGAAAAACTTTAAACTGAAATTACCAAAGGTTCATTAAATTGAGATATATATATATATATATATATATATATATATATATATATATAAAGAGTTATTACATGTGTATAAACACGCACACATTTTATATACATGATACGTGTATATATACTTACATATATATGTATAGTCTGTGTGTTTATACACACATTTAAAATTGTTTCCTATTTGAATATATTGTAAAATGTAATTTATTCCTGTGATCAAAGCAAAATTTTCAGCATCATTACTCCAGTCGTCGGTGTCACATGATCCTTCAGAAATCATACTAATATAATGATTGGATGATTAAGAAAGATTTCTGATTATTATTAACATTATTATAATGTTGAAATCAATTGCTTTTTTTGTGGAAACTGAGATACATTTTTTTCAGGATTTTTTGATGAACAGAAAGTTAAAAAGAATGGCATTTATTTGAAATGGAAATCTTTTGTAATATCTTTATCTCTAACACACATGTACTTTATGTACACTATAAAATTGAAATATCACATGGTCCTATCACACGGTCCTAAGTATTCAGACCCTTTGCTGTGACCCTCATATATTTAACTCAGGTGCTGTCCATTTCTTCTGATCATCCTTGAGATGGTTCTACACCTTCATTTGAGTCCAGCTGTGTTTGATTATACTGATTGGACTTGATTAGGAAAGCCACACACCTGTCTATATAAGACCTTACAGCTCACAGTGCATGTCAGAGCAAATGAGAATCATGAGGTCAAAGGAACTGCCTGAAGAGCTCAGAGACAGAATTGTGGCAAGGCAAAGATCTGGCCAAGGTTACAAAAAAATTTCTAAGGTTTCTAAGAGCACAGTGGCCTCCATAATCCTTAAATGGAAGATGTTTGGGACGACCAGAACCCTTCCTAGAGTTGAGCTATCGGGGGAGAAGAGCCTTGGTGAGAGAGGTAAAGAAGAACCCAAAGATCACTGAGCTTACCTTCCATCAAGACAATGACCCTAAGCACACAGCTAAAATAACGAAGGAGTGGCTTCAGAACAACTCCGTGACTGTTCTTGAATGGCCCAGCCAGAGCCCTGACTTAAACCCAATTGAGCATCTCTGGAGAGACCTAAAAATGGCTGTCCACCAACGTTTTCCATCCATCCTGACAGAACTGGAGAGGATTTCCAAAGATGAATGGCAGAGTGTGAAAAACTTGTTGCATCTTTCCCCAAAAGACTCATGGCTGTATTAGATCAAAAGGGTGCTTCTACTAAATACTGAGCAAAGGGTCTGAATACTTAGGACCATGTGATATTTCAGTTTTTCTTTTTTAATAAATCTGCAAAAATGTCAACAATTCTGTGTTTTTCTGTCAATATGGGGTGCTGTGTGTACATTAATGAGGAAAAAAAATGAACTTAAATGATTTTAGCAAATGGCTGCAATATATAGAGTGAAAAATGTAAGGGGGTCTGAATACTTTCCGTACCCACTGTATATATATATATATATATATATATATATATATATATATATATATATATATATATATATATATATATATATATATATATATATATAATATATATACACACACACACACTGTATATATGTGTATATGCATGTGTATGCATATTGTATCTATATATATATATATATATATATATATATATATATATATATATATATATATATATATATATATATATATATATATATATAAATTTGCAGACATTAAACAATACGTGAAATAATAGTTTTACTGTATTACATTAAATGTTCTTATTTTCTAAGTCTAACATGTATAACTTATAAGATTTAAAATATTTTTATTATCTATATTTTTCATAGCAGGAATTCCATTTAAAAAAAGAGACTAAGAGACTAATTACATACATAAATAATGATTATTTCTTAGCAAGTGTGAATCGATTGAACACAAACAGCAGAAATAGCAGATCAATGCAATAACCTCCCAAGGGTAAATAAAAACAGAAACACAAGATAGCAGACGGCCTGATGAAATACAAAAAAAATATACGCAGATATTGAAAGGAAATTGGAAATCAAGCACTCGACAGCAATGGGGGAACATTACTGTGACAGCTGATAGCAGTTGTGATAGGACAGTTTCGTGGGCTCTGTTTTTCAAGTCCCTTGCTGATTCTGCCTCACGCTTTTTTTCCTCTGCGCTGCTTTCACTAATCACAAGCCCCAGGACATCTCAGGGCCTAGTGGACTATGTCTGCAGCCCTACACACACGCACTGATAGGACAAAATTGGATCCAGTGTGAATGCAAAGAAGCTTATCATCCAACATTTCCAGGCTCTGCTCCCTCCTAGAGCATATGTCAACATCATTTATTAGATGTGGCACGGGACTAAATAATGTATGATCACAAAACGAAAGAAAAAAAAATGAATCTCACCCAGCAGGTGGGTGGAATAATATTTGGAAAGAATATGAAAATTATTAATAGAACCCCTCGAGGGAGAATTATTTGTTAACATTATCCGGTAAGTCATTGGGGGTGCTTCAAATCTATGATTAATCATATAGAACATTTTCAATAATAACGATATTAAGGAGTGAAGGCTTTCTATTTACTGCTGGGTCTAAACAAAGTAGACCCTCGTTTAGCGAATAAGTGCCTTGATTCTGATGGTGATTCATGCACATTCCTCAGGCTCATTTTCTCTCTCTGGACGGAGCTCAAATGCGTGGCTTTTACGGCTCTTTTCCCGTTTTGTTTGGGAAAATTGAATAATCCATTAAAAAAATCTAAACATATATTTACATTTTTAGTGCATTTGCATTTTAACAGAATGCATAAAATACTACATAAAACATGATGCATGGAACAACATTACACACTAATTTTAATGAAAATATGGACACAAGGACGATTTGATGTCACTTAATGCCTGTATACCTCCATCTGAATGTGAGCCTGCATGCTTGTAGTGCTCCCCACTGATATGGCCTCTAGCTTACAAACAAACAATAGCTGAGTCTGCACAAGCAGTTTATACATTAATGTATGGAGCTCCAGCTGGGGGTGTGAGATGTGTGTGATATAACACTTAGGGCACTAGGGAACATCTTCTCCACAACACAAACACACAGGCAGAACGTTTTACAGGGCATGCACTTGCTGAGAAGATAAACAGCACAATCAAAAAGCCAAAACACAAAATAACACCACACTTTACAGCGTTCAACATATAGGCCTATAAACAACATATAGCCATGTACACAATTATGTTGTAGAGCAGCACTATTCATTGTTATTGTAATTTACCATATTGTTCATATTAATTATATTCATGTGTACATATAGAAGCGTTTCAGGAGTGTTTATTTAATTATTCTGTGCATTAGTGATTGGAATTTTTCAGTGATTGTTTCTGCAGGTTACATTACGCCAGAAAGGTCACGACAAGCGACTTAAGTAAATCATTCGGTCAAAACACTGATTCATTCAAGTGTCAAAACAAGAGTCTTTTGGGGTGTATCATTGAATTAATCACTCAACTGATTTGTTTAAAAATACACAATTAATCAGGAATGAAACAAGAGTCTTTATGAGTGAGTCAGTGAATATTTCACTCCAGTTCATTCAAAAACACATCATTCAGGAACGAAACTGCACTACATGTGTTGCAGTGGATATTTAGTGGCTTGATTTGGAATCATTTTCATTGGCGGACCAAAAACAGACAAAGTAACTGGCAATATTGCATCTAAAATGTAAGTTACTGAATATTAAATTCTTGTTTGTTAAACCTTTTTTTTTTTTTTTTTTTTTTTAATAAAGCCTGTATATGGCCATACAATACTCTTACAAAAGTGATACTGATTGATTATATCAATATCAATAATTATAAATGGCCAAATTGTACCCCTCAGTATTCTTGATGGTGCTCTGCTGGCCTCCATTAGACGCAATGTAGTCAATAATTTTATCTCTCAAAACTCATCTTTGATCATCAAAATGACATATTTAAAACTTTTTTGTTTTGTTTTTTTTCTGTGAAAAGTTTCTTCATGCCTTAAAATAGCTTGAATGTATCTCTACATCCTTGCCTCTTTTAATATACACAGATTTAAATAGCAAAACATTTACTGTTTTAGGATAGATATGTTTTTGTTTTCAACATTTTGAGATAAAAATATGTAAAATTTACATGATCCATGTAATTCATAACTGAATGTAACGAGACAAGAAATGTTTAGTGTTTTTGACATATTTGACATAAATATGCATAAATAGTGCATATTTTTAAATAAAATATTATTTGCAAAAACTTTAAATGGATGACTTCACTACTAGGCTATATTAAACCTATAACTTCTTTAACCGTTCTTATTTATTTTTCTTTATTCCTGAAGTCCTTTTTAAATATTTTATTATTTAAACCCCAATGTCCAAGATAATGGTTACGGCCTTTATGTTTGGCATTTTGAACTCAGTTTTTTTTTTTTTTTTTTTTTTAATAAGGATAGATTTTGGTGATGGATGATGGTATAAGTAAGTTTGATCACCAAATTCATGCACAAAATTTAAACTGAAGTTCATGTGTTTCTGACATTAAATTACACGTTTTAGGAAGATGTAGTAGATTCCTAATCTACTTATTTTTTTTAGCAGACAGATATAAGAATATTATATTGAGTTTATATGATTAAAAAAACAGATGTTGAAGAAGATGTGAAGTGTTACAACAGTCCCCGTCTCCTCTACAAATAGTTTGAAGTAGAGACTTCAAACTGTCATGCCAAGCTCACATATTCAATACTAGTCATAAGCATCTTTATAGCTAGATGAGCAATTCCTCTAAATTCACTCCAGAGATACTGTGTAATTGACTCCACATCTAACAGTATGGAACAAATCCTACTAGCAGAGGCTAGTCCACAAATTGCATTAAAAACACTCAATTGGCCTGGGATTGAAGTGAGCCACATGTCCCTCCTTATCCCATTAAACACGGAGCTGCTAAACTTGCTGACGCACAGGAAAGCAAGCCCTAACCTGTTAGTATGTAAAGAAATTGAAGCAAAGAGTTTAAGAAAAAGTGTAAAAAAAAACTAAAAACAGGAGCTTGTATTTGTTTAGAAAACCTGGAGAACAAAATGAGCTCAGTCAGCACTGTCAGTCCAACCCCTCCAGAAACAAAGAGAGTCGAACTGTCACACCATCTCATGTGTGGCACAGCAGAACATGTTACAGTCCTTCTGATTACATGTAAACAGGTTTTGACATGGGTCTGCTTTAATGTGTAAGACATGCAGAAAATGGGGGGGTGCACAACTGAACCTGTCAACAACCGGTACCTGCTTTAAATCTGTAACCCCCGTTTCAGGCAATCTGTGGGAACCAGGCCTGCGGAGTCTAATCCTGTATTTATCCACACCCCCCTCTTCTGTATCACACTTTCAATTCCACTTGCTGCCTCCTTTGTGCGATTTTCATTTGATCTTGACTTTAAAATTCACAATCTATTCAAGGTTTTTTAGTTGGTTTCACGCCGTGGCCGTGAAGCTCTATTTATGTACCAGATTTTTTGGAATTGCAAATCAAGGAGTGTGTGATTTGGGGAAATGCTAGTGCAACGTTTCCTTGCACTCACCTTTTATGAGCCCGTAGATTTAAAATGTTAACACAGGACTTTAAGCAGGCTGATCGGGGTTGTATTAGTCAGTCATTGGTTGTGCTATGGAGACTTGTTCTGGTTATCTAACGGTAGCCTGTGTAGTTAGATGCGTCTCTGCTTTAACGCAACTCTGATTAATGGCTCAGGTGATGTCTAGACAGCTTGCCAGACATCAATGAGTGGCCGTATTAATATTGAGTGACAGAGTGAGTGATGGGGACAGAGTTGTCCTCAGTTAGTAATTAGCACTCTCAAAGGGAGAAATCCCTCCCTGTTTTAAATATTCCCACCTCTGACCATTCCCGCCACAGGGGCTCCATGATAAATCCAACATGTCCAGAAGCTGAAAACTTTACTGCAGTGGTTCTCAAGGTTTTTCAGGTGGTGGGCCACTTCAACATTAAAGGGTTGATTCACCCAAAAATGAAAATTCTGTCATTAATTACTCGTGTCGTTCTACACCGTGAGACCTTAGTTCAACACTTTCAATGCCCATAAAGCTACTGAAGACGTATTTAAAACAGTTCATGTGACTACAGTGATCCAACGTTAATGTTATGAAGCGACAAGAATACTTTTTGTGCACCAAAAAAACCCAAAAAAAAAAAAACCTGTAGTCACGTTGACTGTTTTAACGATGTCTTTAGTACCTTTCTGGACCTTGAATGTGGTGGTTAATTTGCTGGATGAGTCATATACCTCTCGGATTTCATCAAAAATATCTTAATTTGTGTTCTGAAGATGAACGAAGGTCTTACGGGTGTGGAACGACATGAGGGTGAGTAATTAATGACAGAAATTTCAGTTTTGGATAAACTAACCCTTTAATTGATGTCAAGCATGGTTTTTGTTTTAATTGTCAGAATCTATTGTATGACAATAAAATGTCAACGAATAAATAAAAAATCACAACAAATCACATTACCTATAATAATTTAAGCTATAATTTAGTGAACAAATAAGTCAACAATAAAATAACTGTATATATACATTTTTATTAATAATGTAATTTTATTTCAGACGAATGAGGAAAATAAAGCGAGTTCTAAAAGATATTTAGAATCATTATCTGAAGCTAAAGGCAGCATCTGCAACTGAAGACATGCAGCCCACACTGTGTTGACAGCTCTAATGCTGTACGGAGACCATTTAAAAAGGTTAAATAGCTAAACAAATAACACTGCATCTGTCTCTGACTTTTTATTGTTATCTTCAAATATTATTAGCACAAACTCTCATTATAAAGCAAATTAATGCTATTCCATTCTTTTATTTCACTCTGCAATCTGGCTGAACGAAAAAAAATATTTTTTGTTAAGAATTAACCCCGAAATGTTTTTAATCAATGTATGTGACAGCCTCCACTCCCTATCTCGTACTTCTGAGTGGGAGATCTTGCCAGGGCAGTAGCTCACAAACTAAAATCTGTGCGCCTGCTCCGGGGCTGGGATCAAGAGGTGAGAGGGCACAGTGACTGGCTGCATTTATTTGATCAAAAAACACAGTACAAATCACTGTTTTCTATTTTGATATGTTATAAAATGTAATTTATTCCTGTGATGTCAAAGCTGAATTTTCAGCACCATTACTCCAGTCTTCAGTGTCACATGATCCTTCAGAAACCATTCTGATATGGTGATTTGCGGCTCAAGAAACATTTCTGATTATTATCAATGTTGCAAACAGTAATATTTTTGTGGAAAACATCATAGATCTTTTAGAAAAGGCATAACTGTAAATACTGTCACTTTTGATCAATGTAATACATCCTTGCTGAATAAAAGTATTCATTTATTCACCCCAAACAGAAAAAAAGACTTAAAATGTTGAACTATTTAATTAATTATTATTATTATTTTTTATATTATTTTATTTAATCTTAATTCATGTCTTTTTATTTATGTATTTAATAATTATTATTATTATTATTATTTAATTTTTTTTTCAATTAGCTAGTCCACTTGCAGACGATGTGGAATTCTTCATGGAACACCAGAGGAGCTCTGCTGCTTTAATGTTTTTTTGGCAACGCATGAGCCAAGAGTACAATAAATGGCCAGTGTCGTGTTTGAACATATCAATCAGCCATCTCAAAGTGCAGCCAATGGGAATATGAAAAGCTTGTGCGGTGGTTAGACAACACTCGTCTGGTTTGAGCACGCGGCCCCTGTGCGGTTCAATGAGCCGAACAACAAGGAAACTAAATAACCTTTCTCATAACAAATAGATTTGTGAAATGTCAGGATGCATTTCACTGCAGTACCAGAGACACTTGTGCAGAGAGAGCTGAATGTAAAACAAGAGAAATAGCACAAATGAGCCTGGCGATGTTTTCTGCACAAGCCCTGTGTCTACATGCAGGAATTAATGGATCTGCTCTAATAATATACTCTTTACTCAAGCTTTAGTAAGTAATATGAAAAGCTTGCCACAGAGATGCTGAGGCACCATTCGCATGGTTTGAAAACATCAAGTATATATTTTCTTTATTTGCCAAATACTCCAAAGAGAATCTTATCATGAGAAGGCAAACAAGTTCGCCAGTGTTATCTACACACGAAAAATGCATACGCATGAGCCAAAGACAACACGGAAACAAGCCGATCCAGGCGAGGCTTTTAAAACACAGGCGCTGGAAGCCTTTTACACCACACAGACGAAACCAATGGGAAGCAAACAATTTGCATGTCTTAGACAATACACACATAAACACACAAATTATGTTGTTCTGGAACAGCTCATCTGTCATAATTCCTTTAAGTGGCTGAGGGAGAGTAAGCCGGTTTGAATGGTGAGGAAGTATATTTTGGCTTGCTGGGTAATACCCTTGAGTAATATATGCAAAAGAATTCTGTATTGCTCAAGAGCTTCACCGTCTCCGCAAACAAACACTGAATTTCTCATATGGACTATAATGAAATATAATTCCAAAGAGCATAACACAGCCTCTTCATTTTAAATAGAGACTCATATGTCTTTAAGAACTCGGGAAGAGACATATAGAGAAGAAACAAGGGATCAATCTTGAAATGTCACAGAGAAATAAATTTGGAAGTTTGGAGCAGCCCTACAGCGGGATGCACAGGCGCAAAAACAGCAATGAATATATTGAGCATTATGCATCTAAACAAAGCATCTATGTACATGCGACCCCTCTATAGTCAGAATGGCCAATGGAGTGGTCTCTAGAAACCCAGCTGGATAATAACAAAGCCGAGCGGCTCAGAAAACGCCAGACCGCCCATGTCACGTATTACTCAGGCGTCCCGGCCCACCTCAGTGTTGACATTTGTGTTGATATTGTCATTGAAGAGAACAGCAGTGACATGGATTCTCCCAAGGCTTATCATCAACACTTCAATGGCCGATTTAAGATGACCTGTCATTGGTTGAATCACCACGGCATACCAAAACTTTTCGGATCTGGTTTCACTGTAAAACTACGACAGCACAAACACTGTTAAAGCTGAGTGACCTTATCAAAGACTTTGGAGTCATTCAGTTCACCGACGCAACACAATATAAACACTTAATGAGACACGTGAAACAAGCGCTTATGAATATTAGGACCTTGGTGTGTGACATTACTTTTAATATTAGCTGGATTTCTAAATTACACAATTTCCATAAAATATTCTTGATGGGATAACGCTCTAACCTGCTTTATAATAAAGCTTGGCTGGTAAGGTTAACACTGAAGAGCTTTGTGCCATTAAAATTATGCAGAGAAACATTAGTTTGCGCATGAATCCCTTTTAATGGATTAGAGGGTGCGCTCGTAAATAGACTCCACGTTAGAGAGGTGCCTGCCACAGTAACGGGCTGAAAGTAGAGGATAACAGCCAAACTTTACACACGTTTCACACGGTGGAAAAACTCTCCTATATGTCTATGGCAGAAAGAAAAAAATCATTTTGTTAATCAGTAGTTTGGTCTTGAGAAGCAAAATTGCGTAGCATATTAAATGGATAGTTCATCCGGAAATTAAAATTCTGTCATCATTTACTCAACCTCAATGTTTTTCCAAAACCAGCATGACTTTCTGTGGAGCATGATTGAAGATACTCTGAAGACTGTGTTGGCAGCTCATTGCCATGCAAATTGCATTGAACTGGGACTCGAAAAGGACACAAAAGCAGCATGAAAGTGGTCCACGCAACTTTTATGTCAAATCAAGTTGGTTATACAGAGCTTTATTCAATACAAATGAATTCAAAGCAGCTTTACTTCCATTCGAATGTTTTTGCGTTTTAATATTAGCATCCGCGCTAATGCACAATAATGTTCTGTTTATTATAAGCTTATGCTGTAGTTTCATTGCCTGATGCTTTAAATACTCAAGCTCTTTGAAGCAAGATGGATTGTGATTGGCTGTCAATGTTTTTATTGTTCATTAGTTGGAAAAAAAAATAAATCTGAAAGTAATTCCAACTATATTGATACTCTGTTCCATAACTGTTATAGTGACTTCACTATTCTCACAGACAACGATTATTAAAATTTATAGTTAACATTATAGTTATCATCCTTGGAGTGAACAGGCTTTTAAAAAATTGTTAAACTTCTATATAAAAAAAAAAAAAAAAAAAAAAAAAAAAAAACCTCTTGAAACCTTGCATTTTTTCCCATTCCACTGGCCTGCATTTCACATTTTTAAGGCAGAGGTCTTAAACTCTCCAGGACAGTGGGTCCCCAGGAGCAGGGCTGAAGACCTCTGTTTTAAGGCATAAACAACAATTTTCCAAGTCTCGCTTTGTGTAAGAATTGCAGTGTTGGGGAAAATTACTTTTAATGCATTACAATATTACGTTACTCCCTAAAAAAAGTAACTAATTGCGTTACTTATAAAAAGTAATGCATTATATTTTTCTCACCTGGGCGGGGCGTGTTTGTTTAATAATAATAACAAAAAAGTGCTATTTTTGGCGAAGGTTAAGGCCCTTTCACAACAAAAGTGTGAATCAATAAGCCTCAGGCTGAAGGAAATGCATATTTATGCCTGTACAGTAGAGGGCACAACTCAAACAAACCTTTTAGCTGTGCTGCCATTCTGGATTGAAGAAGAATAGGATACAGGAGAAGGAAGTTTAACACTCTGGCTGCGTCCGAAAACCTAGGTAGCTGTCTTGCTGCCTCGCTGTCTTATAAGAGAATCACATGTACGGCAGCGTTTGTTCATGAAGGTACCTCACGAAATAAATTTCGGACAGACTTCTGAGGCAGCCAAACAGTTTAATGATCTACAGCAATATAGCACGAGCTTTGGTGGGAACTAAACAAATATTTAATTACTACAGTAGTAATTTCTCGATAGAAATGATATCAAAATTGAAATATGTTGGTCAAAATCGTACTTTTATACACAAACTGAGCAGCGAACGCAACTTTCGGACGCCATCTTTATTTTTCTAGCTCAACTGTCAATGGAATGGAAAGCACAGGATTGTGGGATATCAAAGGCAGCTAAGGATACATCTATGCTTCCTTCAAAAAATCGATCTGAGGAAGGTATCTCATGAGAGAGGAAGTGAAGATAACATTGGATTCGGACGTGCCTTGATGCCTTACTACCTTGAAATGTGTCCTCAGAAGGCAGAATTTTCCAGTTTTCGGACGCAGCCTCTTATTTCTAAATCTAAAGTCATTTTTGCTTATTAGATAATTGATAATATTAGGTTGAATTAGATAATTGAAGGTCAGCAGCAAAGACACTGGTTAATAAAGTGAGATTAAATACATAAAGTATATTTGTGTAATTAATGCTGCCTTCACATGCTCTCGGAATTATCGTAAATACGAGTTTCCTAGGTAAAAATTGCATATGAACGCCCTCCCATTTCGAACTTGAATGCGATGAGCTTGTAATCATGACTTCAGAAGTGGGAATTATCAAATTTCTGATAGCAGCTGAAGGCAGCATTAATATAGTTAATTATTACAGGTTTGCATACAATTCTGAGTTTCACTGTTTTTATTCATTTTGAGGAATACTGAATGTTTTTGTGCAAGTGAGATGAGTAAACGCATATTCACATTTAGTCTAGAGCTACAATAAGCATCATGTTCACACAGCGCACACAACACCTTAGCACTTTATTTCTCTCAACATGGGGACAGGAGGGCTGTCCGTCAATAAATGTGAAAAAGTAACTTAGATATTTTGTTGTAAACTGAAAAAGTTATGCATTACTTTACTAGCTACTTGAAAACGTAATTTGATTACGTAATTCGTTACTTGTAATGCGATACTCCTAACTCTGAAGAATTACTTTGTGTACAGATGTGTAAGTAACAGACCGAAATGTAAGTTGTTAGTTGCTAAAATTGAATATCACTACTTGACTCATCCATGAGAGTTTGGAATGGCATGAAGGTGAGTAAATGACTTTTGATGATTTTATAAGACTTATTTTGGGAGAACATAATGAGGGTTAAGTTTAATTTTCTTACTCTGTTTGCATATTGTTGTGCATACTACGATTTGTAAATTTCTCGTTTTTTTACTGGAAAACACGACTGATTAGGAAAATGATTTTTGCAGTGCAGCAATAGAAGCTCACACAGAACAAAATCATCGGTGATGCACCGAAGTGATTGTGCTGCTGGTTTTTGCACTTGCTCATAGTTTCATCATGTTGACGTAAGTAATGAAAGCAGCAGTTTCTGGTGCCGTTTATAACACTGGAGGCTGGAATCTGAACAAGTCTCTTCTCTGAGGCATTGAAGGGGTCTTTTTTCTTCTTCTTCCGTCTCTGGAGCAACAGTAATATGAGCATTTTCTACCTATCAGTGGATAATGGATTTGGTATTGGGTTTTCCCATGACATTTAGAGGTTAATTTGCACTGGTTTCATGGTTACTTATTGACGGCTAGCCCGGATATTTGCATTCACTACGCTTTTTATTGACACAAATGATTAATATCCTGCCAAATCAAATAGGATAGCCAGTCAGAGGGGCAGAGTGTTGTGCTCATACTCTGTACATTTTGTAATCTGTTTCAGTTTTGTAGGATGCATCAGCCAGATAAAAAAAGAGAGGATTATTTCAACCAAATTCCTTCCATGTTACTGTCATTGTTTTTGGCTTCTCCTCACAGATCCAAACCACTCTGCCAAATTCACAGCTACTGTAACTCACAAACGTATTTCGCAATGAACACATTCATAAATCTCATTTTCACCCATAAAATCATGACTTTTCATCACGGCTGACATGTACGCTCAGCTGACGGAGGACGGCGCAGTCATGGAGCCGCTGCTGCAGCTTTGATCCCTTCCTTGGCAGGAACTGCAGGAGGAAGAGGAAGAGAAGATTCTTCACGGCCTGCCGTACAACTCTGACCCTGGATTTGTTTTCATCCCTACTAATGTGCTGACAGGCTTGAAGAATCAATCATGTTGCTGGTTCTTTCCCTCTCTGTACCTACTTCTGAACAGGTCTTTACAGCATCGTAAGTTTGGAAATGAACTCTTTTACTGTCAAGAATAATTTCTTGCTACTGTATTCAAGAGTTTTGACATTGCTATATGGTTCTTAAAAATCGTTTTGACACATTGATGGTCCTTCAGGTCAGTGTATTGGTTCTAGCAATCATTTGTTATAGCTCTAACAAGTTTTGAAGCACTGTTACATCCATTTTTTTTTTTTTTTTGAACCACAGAACTTTTAATTGTTCTCTATAGCATCTCCTACTGCTCTGTAAGAGATTCAAAGTGTTGTACAATGTCAATGTAGTCCAATGAGGTCACTGACTTGGAAATTTTTGAGCTTCTGTGTTCTTCAATGATATCATAGGAGCCAAAAATGCCTTTCTACAACATCAATGTTCTCAAAAGAGCTGTTCTCCCTTCTATGACATCAAAGGAGCTTAAAAATGTTCTATTATGATGTCATACATTGTAGGCGCTTACAAATGTTCTCCTACAATGCCAATGTTCACCATAGCAGGAGCATACAAAATGTTCTCCTGTGACATCATAGGAGCTTAAACATGTTCTATTATGATGTCATAGGAGCTTAAAAAATTTCTACTAGGTTTTCATGGCATAACCCGCCAAAAACTAGTCCAAAACCAGCCCAATCGTGTTTTGGGGGGTACCCCAGAAAAAAAAAAAATCACATTCTGGGGGGGTCAAATCCACATTTTTGTGGTTTCCCTGGTAAAATTCACATTCCAGGAGCTAAATATCATGTTATTTGGGGTCGCTTCAACCCGCGGCAACAGTATTAAAGTAGACCAATTCCACGGGAAAAGCGCGGACATGGCAACACTGGTTGAGCGTCTGTGACCTAGCCTACTTTCAGGTTCATTTACGGAAGTTTGCGCGTCGGCTTGCTGTTGTGATGCGTGATGCAGTAGCGCTGTCATATCTGGCTAAAACATGTTATATTTATTTCGCCTATAACACGCTCTCGCTTTTATTTTTTTATATTTTTGGGAGGAGTAAAATGTACATATGTGGTTTCAACAACATTTAGGCCTGTTCAGTTGTGATTGGAATGTGTCTCAGACCACTTCCTAAAGTGGTTTGAGCGATTGGATTTAAAGGTGCCTTAGAATCAGAATTTGAATTTTCCTCGGCATAGTTGAATAACAAGAGTTCAGTACATGGAAAAGACATACATTGAGTTTCAAACTCCATTGCTTCCTCCTTATGTAAATCTCATTTGTTTAAAAGACTTACGGAAAACACTCGGATCTCAATATAACACCAACTGTTACGTAACAGTCGGGATCATTAATATGTATGACCCCAATATTTGCATAATGCCAGCCCATTCGACGCATTAGACAAGGAAAGGCAGTATTAACAGCTGGATCTGTGCACAGACAAGGTAAGCCAGCAAGAACAACAGCGAAAAATGGCAGATGGAGCAATAATAACTGACATGATCCATGATATGATATTTTTAGTCATATTTGTAAATTGTCTTTCTAAATGTTTCATTAGTATGTTGCTAATGTACTGTTAAATTTGGTTAAAGTTACCATCGTTTCTTACTGTATTCACGGAGACGAGAGCCGTCGCTATTTTCCTTTTTTTAAACGTGCAGTCTGTATAATTCATAAACAACTTCATTCTTTATAAATCTCTCCAACAGTGTGTAATGTTAGCTTTAGCCCGTTAGCCACAGAGCACAGCCTCAAACTAACACAGAATCAAACGTAACCATCTAAATAAATACTTTACTCACATAATTCGAAGCATGCATGCAGCATGCATGACGAACATCTTGTAAAGATCCATTTGAGGGTTATATTAGCTGTACGAACTGTGTTTATGCGATGTATATATAGTTGATAGCTTGTGTGGCAGAGGAAGTGCATCTCTTAAAGGGGCCGTGCTGAAAAAAATCAGTGCATAGTTAATGATGCCCCAAAATAGGCAGCTAAAAAAATTAATAAAAAAAAAAAATCTATGGGGTATTTTGAGCTGAAACTTCACAGACACATTCAGGGGACACCTTAGACTTATATTACATCTTGTGAAAGAACAATCTAGGGCACCTTTAAAGCAGTCTCGAGTGCATTTCGGAGGGCATTTCTTTTCAGGATCGGATAGCTATCCAATTAGAGAAAAAGCATGAAGTGACCAGGTGTAAACAAGCCCTATGAGCTTAAAAATGTTCTCAAATTACATCATTGGAGCTTGAAAAATCATTCTCTTATGATATCATAGGCGAGTAGAAATCTTCTCTTACAATGCCAGTGTTATTCATTGCTTGAGATGTTTTCCTATGATGTAATAGGATCCTAAAAATAACATTGGTCCACAACTTTTCAAGTCATCTGTTTCAGAGATAAAATGTGCTTTTTATTATGTATTTTGATGTGCTGAATTCAAATATGACCCTTCACAGGTAGTTTGATTGACAGGCAATCTAACCAATCATAATGCCAAATCCACCATTTTGTCAGACAAAGCAGTCAGGGGAGTTAGTAGATGTCGGTGGATTCGAATTTGAAAAATGGTGTGTACTGATATCTTTCCACAGTTGAAACAACATTCCTTCTGATGTTCATTCATGTTTATTTGATGCTATAAATTAGGAAAAGATGATAGGTTCATGAGCCGCTTGAACTGAGGTGATCTGTCACGACACATTTAAGGGTTAGTTCATCCAAAAATGAAAATGTCATTAATTACTCGCCCTCATGTCGTTCTACAGCCGTAAGACCTTCGTTCATCTTCAGAACACAAAGTAAGATATTGTTGATGAAATCCAATGGCTCAGTGAGGCCTCCATTGAGAGCAATGACATTTCAACTGTCAAGGTCCAGAAAGGTATTAAAAATATTTTTGAAACAGTTCATGTGAGTTCAGTGGTTCTATCTTAATATTATATGACAAGAATACTTTTTGTGTGGCAAAAAAACCAAAAAAAAAAAAAAAAAAAACACTAAATTACAAATCGAATCAGTGAATCGGAGCCCCAAAGTCACGTGATGTCAGCAGTTTAGCCGTTTGATAGGAGATCCGGACCACTTATTTGAAAAGATTCATAAAGCTGCTTCATGAAGCAGTGTTTTGAAATTGCCCCATATAGATATTGTTGAAAATTCGTTATTTTAGGGGGTTTATTTGGCACACAAAAAGTATTCTTGTTGCTTAATATTAATATTGAACCACTGAACTCACATGAACTGATTTAAATATGTTTTTAGTACATTAATGGACCTTGAGAGGTTCAGTGGCTTTGCTCTCAATAGAGGCCTCACTGAGCAATCAGATTTCATCAAAAATATCTTAATCTGAAGATGAACGAAGGTCTTACGGGTGTGGAACGACATGAGGGTGAGTAATAAATGACATTATTTTCATTTTTGGGTGAACTAATCCTTTAAAGATGCAATACAAAACGATTTTGCTTAATTTAAAAAAAAAATAAAAAAATAAATAAAAAAAAAAAGACAAAATTTGACATTTGAGACTTGTTTCATATCAAAAGTAACCTACTCTGTCTTGTCTGTCGGCACGTTGTCAGTGTCCTCTTTGCTCCGCAATGTATTTTTCACTCTGTGAAAAATTATGTATGGCTTGAGAGCGGCATGGCTTGTCAGACGTAGCAACACGCGTCTCGGTCAATTAAAACAAATGATTGGCTACGGTTTCCAAGATATTTAGGTTTTTACATATGTTTATGTATATTGTGTAAAAAAAAACAGGAAAAGTGACAGGTACTATGTAACACTTTAAAAATCAGCAAAAGGGTTTTATAAATAAATGTATTATGAAACAAAAGGGAAAAAACTATTATGTACATAGTTTAGTCAGTTCAGCACTTCATGGCTTGTCTTTTGTATTCATTAAATGGAGCATCTGTTGTCACCATCCAGCAACAATCTGCAAGCATTGATGGGCTTCATTTGCCCTGATAGTGTTTCTCCATTGTTGCAATATCCTGGTGAAATCACTCACCGTGCTCATTGCTCTCTGCTCCGCAGTTCAGTTGGAAGAAAATCTAGATGAGTGTGCAAAAAAAAAAAAAAGCATCTTTAGTGACGTGTTGCACACTCTTAGCCCGGATTTTATATTAACTTAAAAATATAATTACAATATACTTAAAATATTTAAGTTTGGTTGCATTACTTATAAAATATAAGTAAATTCTACTAATTTGTGGGTGTATTTGAATGTGTTAATAAATGTAAGTTAAATGCACTTAAATTATGAAGTTTTTCTCCTGACCACGCCTCCTACACACTGGTTTGCGGCAAGTAATGACGCCATTTTGTTGTGGTGTGTGTGAATTCAAGGAGCTGTTGATGAGCAGTTGGAACATTTGTTTTGGCTGTTCTACAGGCATTTTTTCCAAACAGTTACCTTTTTATAGTTTTTCACCAAAGGAGAAAATCACAATTTTTAAGTTACCATCATCGAGGGTCAGGGTTTGTTTTAGTTGAGCTCTTGACCCTTAACTTTTTAATATTAGATTTTGTTTGGGCAGTTTTAACTGCATTAAAACCAACCAGACAAGCAAAGTCAAAAGATGATCAGGTGTTGGGTATGTTTTCACATAATCATTATTTGATCTAAATCACTGAACTCATTTAGAGTCCAATCTCTGAGTTAGATTTACATTATTGATTACAGCAGAACTGTGATTCTACAGTGGAGGATCAACTTTTATAATAAATTTTTTTTTTTTTAAGTTGTCCTTATCACAAAAAAATATATATATATATATATATTTTAGGCACATACAGACATCAAGAATCAGCCTGTGAATCTCAACGACGGTGACAAGCAACATGTTCTGATAAACAGATCAACTCTGAACATTAGAAAACAAGCTGCTAAAAAGTCACAGAAAAACAGCAAAATTTAAATAGTGAGAATAAAGAAATTACTAAGACAATTCAGCTCATAATTTATTCATGCAGCAATGCATGATGGGAGGCATGGATGAATTTTGATTGGTGGCAAGTTAACTTGCTTAGTACATTGAACTTAAATATACTAGTTGTAATAACTACAAAGTAATTAATATTACAAAACATTTTAAGTTAAATGAACTTGAATTATTAAGTTCACATTACTTAAAAAATTTGAGGAAACTGGTTGCCCTAAAAAAATTAAGTAATGATTAAGTAAATTCAACTTATCCGGGCTAACAGTGCAACCAAGGCTTTTATATAGCCTTGAGAAGGTGTTCCACCAACAACCAGTAGTTGTCTACCTCATTGTTTCCAAGAAAAATTGCCACTGGAAGGCTTTGCATGCAGTCTAATCCTTGCCACACAGTGCATGATCAAATGCATCATCTCAAAGAAGTTCACGAATCGGAGGACCAACAAAGACACCTTCCTTTATCTTAGCTTCACTTATCCTTGGTAATTTACCATGGAAGTACTTGAAAGCTGCTTGTATTTCATCCACGGTCTTGACAAAGTTCTTCCTCAGAACCAGCTTGATGTGAAAGGGTGGTAACAAAATCTTCCTTGATTCAACAAGAGGTGGATGCTGAACACTTTTCCTCCTAGGTTCCATTGACTGTCGTAGTGGCCAGTCATTCTTGATTTAGTGGGAATCTCTTGCACAACTATCCCATTCGCAAAGAAAACAGCAATACTTTGTGTATCGTCCACAGAACAAACAAGAGAGCAACAATCTTCAAATTGCCACAAAGCTGCTCATAGTTTATGATGTTCCATGTTATCATACGTTTCCTTCATATGGATTGCATGACCAACTGGAATTGATGGCAAAACATTGTCATTTTGCAGAAAACACAAAACAGCTTAAAGACTGTTCATACTGTCGTATATACTGACCCAACAGCCTAGAGCCAATTAACAATTTTCAGCATAATTTTCGTTCTCAGTGACCCAGAATTAGTCAAGTTTGACTACATTCAATTCCAAAGCATTTTGACTGTAGACCACAGTATGACATCACAGGAGCATAAAAATCTTTTCCTACAATGTCAATGTTCTCCAATGGCAATCAGAAGTTAAAAAGCTCTTATGGCATCAGGCTGTAAAATCCTTTTGTAACCTTTTATATTTAGGAATTAATAATATAATCTTTATGTAAGATTACCCTTAAACTGATTTTTAGATTAGTTCCGTGTGATTTTTTTTAGATGCAGTATATTTTCTCATAGTTCACTTTAACAAAGCCTATCATTCTTTGCGACTGGCATGAGTTTGCGTGGTAAGAGATCATAAGTTTCAGGCACATCAACGGGGAGGAAACACTGGCATTGCACCTTCAACACCGTGGTGAATCACACGGCTCTTGATATTCAGCAAACTCCACAATGCATCTTTACAGCCTCTCATCTCGCACCTAATGCCGAGCAGTTGTGCTTAAATGTGTATAATTTTACATCCTCAGATTCACACGGCATGTCAGCAGCTCAGAGTGAAGTACACTAATGTTCAAAGGAGTTGTAATATGGAATGATGGGAGGCCTGCAGGAGCTCAAAGTGGTTGACACACAGCTGTCTTTGCAATAAATCTTGTAAATCCACAGTACAAAAAAAAAAAAAAAAATACAGAAAAAAAAAAAAAAAAAAGTGTCTCTCCAGAGGCTTCTTTGTGCGGTATTACCAAAGCTCTGAACAGCTAGCTGAAGTGTAAAAAAAATGCTGTAGGACTTCAGCTTTACTTGCTAGAAAATCTCAGCCCTCTGTGGAAATAAATTGATAATTAGTTTGAATTAGACTATGTAAGTTGCGGTCAACTGACTGCCGAAAATGAAAATCCAAATGACCTTATAAACAAAGCTATGCCCACAAGATTCAAGCATGCAGTAAATAAAAAGAAAAATGACAAATTAAGGTTCAATACAAGCTCACATCAACAGCATGTGTCGCATAATGTTTCAAAAAGTAATGTTAACATGAGCTTATAGTGTGAAAAACAGCTTACATTTTCTCTGTACACTATACCCAATTTTACAACCATAAAGAAAAACAAGAAGAAAAGTTTACAGCTCAAATAATACAGAAGAATTGATGCAAGTGCTTATATCAAATTATAAGCTTGACAATTCAGCTTTTAAATCTTGACCATATTTATATTGTGACTCAGCAACTTGTAATATCCCTTTTAATACACAGAATAGGATATGCTTAGGAGACAAGGTTAATCTCATAAGTTACAACAACTGCCTTACTTCATAACATGTGATTTTCCTTGTCTGCAGGGTACAGATATATGGGAAGGTTATGATGTAACGTCAGTTCATGCTTTGGGTCAAGAACAAATTGCACCACTTAATATTTTAGCTTTATATTCAGGCTGGGTGAAAAAAAGAGAAAAATGCAGCTTCACATTTTTGTGTAATGAATCTTACATTATTAATGATGTGAATGGGGAATATACTTGAACTCTATCTGAGCTATGAGACCCTCCACTTTAAGATCTGCTTGCAAGTTCATTAATGTAGTTATTGAACTGGGATGTCGCATCCAACGTTATGTACCTTCCTGTCCCAAACATGTTCAATGAATGTTTGAACAACCCAGAGGGACCCCGATTCTCTCGTGCCAAAACTTACTCAAATCCATCCAAGGCTTCACGCAGAGATTTCCCTAATACTTTAAATGAAGGACTGTAGCGGAAGTCGAACTTCAACGACAGTCGTAATACACTTTGCAACTTGGCACACAATGGCACAAAGCCGAGAGCCGAGGTGCTCGCCGTCAGAAGCGCAATTCATGCTGAGTTTTTAACCTAACCTTGCTTTATTAGCTTATTTGATTCGCCATTCTTCTTTTAGTTGATTCAATACATCTCCTATTTGCATAAAACTGGCCGGTAAGATTATCTTCACTTATTCGATCTATCCTAAGAGTCACCTTGTTCTGGATCTTCTACGAATAATGAGATTTTAAATTGGAAGACACTCACACAGAGAGGGAGCCATTTACAGTTAATTCATCTCATTGAGGTACATTGCTTAGAGGTATTGGAAGGTTTAGATTTTCATTCAAGCATCATATTTAACAACGGCTGCCTCCTCCACTTCACTCGCATTCAAATTTAAATGGCTTGAATTTGACTGATCCAATATTGCGTTTGACTGTTGTTATTTTCCTTAAAGCAAACATTTTGGCAAAATTCCTTTCTTGCGAGAAAATTACGTGGTGGCGGGGGGAAGAAGGGGATGTGAGGGAGAGAGAAAGCATGTGTCTTTTTGTGTGCACTTTGGAGGATTTATTCATTTTCTTCCACAGGCATCTGGATAACACACAGTAACATGTCCTTTGGGTCATTCTTTGAAACGGGTGGCTTTACCAGTTTGATAAGGTAGCTTTATCTAAATGTGTGTATAATTTTATACAGTCTATCAATAATGTGCATAATTATGCCTTCGGACAGTAACAGCACTGACCATTTTACAGTTTAATTTGACATTACAAGCTTTGTGCTAGGAAGAAAACGTAATGCTAATATATCAGCTGTACAACATCATGGTAACAGTCGACATTTTTAGAACAAATAAAACTCCACTAATATTATAATGACAGTATCATCATTCATCCTTATAAAGAACATAAGAGTTCGCTGTTTGAAAGGATAATGATATTATGTCAGCTGTTATATATGTTGTACACTTGAACCCATATACAAGTAGTAACTACATTCATTTTTTAAATGCACAGTATGTTAAAAATACTACGTTACATTTACTTAATACAGTAATCTCAGGTGGGGAAAAAAGTACACTTCCATAATGTACTTAAAGTGCTCTATTTTCATTCAATAATTTTGTACTTAAAGTGTAACTGATTTTTTTTTTTTAAGGTGTACGTGTTACAGTGCAATTATAATTGTATAAAGGGATATGGTTAGGCTGAGGGTTTGGTTTAGGGCTAATTGCATGAAATTATTCATAATTATTACTATGTAACTACATGTAACATGTAACAATGACACTAAAATAAAGTGTTACCAATTTCTCTTTAGTAGTTCTTAAGATAATCTTAAGTGTACTCAACTGTGCTATTTTGAGACACTATGAATATGAACTAAGAACATAAGAGTTTGCTGTTTGAAAGGATAATGATATTATGTCAGCTGTTATATAAGCTGTTATATATATGTTGTACACTTGAGCCCACATACAAGTAGTAACTACATACATTTTTTAAATGCACAGATAGTATGCTAAAAATACATTTTAGTTCATATTCATAGTGTCTCAAAATAGCACAGTTGAGTACACTTCAGATTATTTTAAGTACTAAAGAAAAATTGGTAACACTTTATTTTAGTGTCATTGTTACACGTTACATGTAGTTACATAGTAATAACTATGCATAATTTCATGCAATTAGCCCTAAACCAAACCCTCAGCCTAACCCTATCCCTTTAGTAAGTACATGAGTTAATTATTATTACTCAGTACTTACAATTATAATTACACTGTAACACGTACACCTTAAAATAAAGTAACTGGTATTTTTTTTTTTTTTTTATTATTGCATGAAAATAGAGCACTTTAAGTACATTATGGAAGTGTACTTTTTTTCCCCACCTGAGATTAATGTAGTAAGTAAATGTAACGTGTAACAAGAAAAATTAAGTGTCACCTAAAATATATATATGTTACTTTATTTTATAGTTCCGCAGTCCCTTTAAGACAAGTCATTTCACTCGGCGGACATCTTTGAAACGCCTCTCGGGCATCCTGGGCATCATGCAGCTCCTATCACTTTGAATGGGGAAACATCAGATTCTCCAAAACTGTTCGTCAACCTTACGGTTAAATTTGATATATTCGAAATCACCAATGAAATCTAACAACAACTGACTCATAAATTTAGTTTCTAAACGCTCGAATCATGACAAAAAAACAATTTTTTTCAGGCTGCATCAAGCTAATGCGCATGCGCAGACCTAAATGTGCGTCTCTTCGGAGGCGTGCGTCTGACTGTTTCTATAGAAACCGGTGATTCTAACGGCCGCTGAAGTGACGCGATGACTTTACCAGTCGGCGATTGGCTCTTATTTAGAAGGCGGGACTTATTCCGCCATATTGCGCGTTACACTTTCTCCCATTCAAAACAATACGAGTGACACGTCTTGTAGTTAATTACTATTACCAAAGGCTATAGAATAACACATGTACTTACTATAGTTAGTTACAGAGTTACAGTTAGGGTTAGTTACTTGTAATTATGCATAATTTACTGTTATTACTATAGTAGGTGCGTGTAGTAAAGTGTAACTATGGCACTGTAAAATAAAGGCGTTACCTTCAGCTCTTCATTACTTACATTCATTTACATTCACATTCATGCATTTGGCAGACGCTTAATCCAAAGTGACTTACAATACACTCTTAAAAATAAAGGTTCCAAAAGGGTTTGCAACGATGCAATAGAAGAACCATTTTTGGTTCCCCCAAGAACCTTCAGATCTTAAAATAACCATTTTCTTCATTTTTTACTTTACTTTATGCGCTTTCACAAATTCATCAAAAAATATTAATAACTTTCAAAATAATTACACACATTAAACATTCAGTGCGAACTCAGGAGTAGGATGAAGAACAAATTCTTATTTAACCTACCCCAATCTTATTACAAAGAAAAAGTAACAAAAATACAGATGGCAAAAATTAAGAACCTTTTTCCACTATAAAGAACCTTTAGTGCAGTGGAAAGGTTCCATGGATGTTAAAGGTTCTTAAATGGAACCATCAATGCCAATAAAGAACCTTCATTTTTATTTAAGAGCGAAGGTGTAAACCATTTCATACAAATGTTTAAACGACGAACACAAAAGGCAGCGGTTCTATAGAATGACCCCTCACGTTCGTCCACCACACAGACAGTACCTGAAGGGTAAAGCTCGGTGATGCGGAACCAGTAAGTTTCAATGGCCACATATGCTTTGCGCCCTCCCTTAAGCGGGTTTGCGAATGTGTGTGCGAGTGAAGGTGAAGTTAATTGGCTTTTTATGACTTCAATTATATAACATTATGAACATACAGGCTTAGCAGCTCGTATGTGGCCTCTATTAACAATGTCTTTTGGATTAGCGACTGGGCTTAAGGTTTCTGGCACTGAGCTGTAGCTCATCATAGATTTTAGGAGCATCCGGTGAGAAAGGGCTTCAAAAATGTTCCTCGGGACCGTAATCTTGAAAGAGCGATTGCAAACTTGACCACTCCAGATAGAAATCTGGTATTTCAACGAGCCGCCCCGCGACGGCGTCGCTGACCTCAGCGATTCTTTCACACAAAATACAGTTTCAAAGCGAAAAACACAGTCTCTCTTCATTAAGCCGTTAGTTTATTCTTTAAAAGCAAATGGTGTGGAAGCAAAACAAGCATGTGCCCGTCCTGAAGCGCAGCTCCTGAGGTGTTAACTAATCTCCAGTGACCAGTCTGTGTGCTGCCTTCACTAATTGCTCCCTGTATTTCAGTCTGGTGTGAGAGCAACCATTGTAGCGAGCGCCCGGCTGGCCCCCAGAGGTCTCACACCTTCATTATCACTCTTTATTGCAAAACCTTCCATGGGCACTCAGCACCAAACAGCCTGTGCGATAAAAATAGAGCCTTTCCCCTCCTCTCCTTTTGGTGGTTTCAGTTTTAATTACCAACACAGCGCCCGAGCCCGAGTCCTCAGCAGGCTGGGCTTTTTGTTCACTAATTAAAGCGAGGAGGGAGTTTATTGAAGGGACCCCAACTATGTGCTCTCATCTATTATTAAGAGGGCAGGACAAATCATTTTCAAATTTAAACGCTGAAACCTGTCCAGGGACGCACTGGGGTTCGGGGAGGGGGAGGAGAGACGTGTCGAACGAGCGAGCGAACGGACGGACTGAAACGGAGAAGAAAGCCGGCTTTTGTCTTGCAGAGGGTGCGTGTTGGCACCCATCACGCATTATGACGCTCCTGTCAGGTACAGTCTGGCAGAGATTCTGTTCCCACCCTCTCGGAGCCTGCCATCTGTCTGCTACGTCACCTCATTGACGCTTTCTGGGTCAAACCGCGTAGCATCGACGCTAAACTCACTAGCGACCATCCACAGCTTGGATCCCACCCTGATTTAATTGCTGTACCCCCTATGTGTGTTTTGGCTAAACAGAGGACGCAAATAAGCAAACAGCAGGCAGGTAATAAGAGGGTGGGACGGAAGACGAGATTGATGTGGGGAACTTCCTCTCTTTGACCCGTTTTGCTACAGCATTTGCTCCCGGTACTGACCAATCGGGCCCGACCTTGACAGCTGCATAGTTCAAGGGTTAGTTCACCCAAAAATGAAATTTGTCTCAATTACTCATCCTCATGTCATTCCACACCTGTAAAACATTTGTTCATCTTCAGAACACAAATTAAAGGGTTAGTTCACCCAAAAATGAAAATTCTGTCATTTATTACTCACCCTCATGCCGTTTCACACCCGTAAGACCTCCGCTAATCTTCGGAACACAAATTAAGATATTTTAGTTGAAATCCGATGGCTCAGTGAGGCCTTCAAAGGGAGCAATGACATTTCCTCGCTCAAGATCTATAAAGGTACTAAAAACATATTTAAATCAGTTCATGTGAGTACAGTGGTTCAATATTAATATTATTAAGCGTCGAGAATATTTTTGGTGTGCCAAAAAAACAAAATAACGACTTATTTAGTGATGGCCGATTTCAAAACACTGCTTCAGGAAGATTCGGATCATGAATGAATCAGTGTATCGAATCTGCTGTTCGGAGCGCCAAAGTCACGTGATTTCATCCGTTGGCAGTTTGACACGCGATCTGAATCATGATTCAATACACTGATTCATTCATGATCCGATGCTTCCTGAAGCAGTGTTTTGAAATCGGCCATCACTAAATAAGTCGTTATTTTGTGTTTTTTGGCGCACCAAAAATATTCTCGTTGCTTTATAATATTAATACTGAACCACTGTACGCACATGAACTTATTTAAATATGTTTTTAGTACCTTTATGGATCTTGAGAGAGGAAATGTCATTGCTCCCTATGGAGGCCTCACTGAGCCATCGGATTTTAACTAAAATATCTTAATTTGTGTTCTGAAAATGAACAAAGGTCTTACGGGTGTGAAACAGCATGAGGGTGAGTAATTAATGACAGAATTTTCATTTTTGGGTGAACTAACCCTTTAAGATATTTTTGATGAAATCCAAGAGTTTTTTATTTTTTTATCCCTCATAGAAAGCAACGTAATTACCGTCATTCAGTGTCCAGAAAAGTAGTGAAGACATGGTTAAAATGGTTAAAACTACAGTAGTTCAACCTTAAGAAGTGAAGAGAATACTTTTGTGCTCAAAACAACGACTTTATTCAACAATTTCTTTTCTACCCTGTTTTTGTGCACAAAAAGCATTCTCGTCGCTTTATAACATTAAGGTCGAACCACATTGACTACTGGACCTTGAATGTGGTAATGTTGCTTTCTATTGGGGATATAAAAAAAATATATATTTAAAAGAACTCGGATTTCATCAAAAATATCTTAATGTGTGTTGCAAAAATGAACATGACATGAGGGTGAGTAATAAATGACAGAATTTTCATTTTTGGGTTAACTAACCCTTTAACTCAGTTTAAAATAATTGACCAAACCACATGAACAGCATGAAAACGTATCGTTCAAGTGGACGTGTGGTGTTCACAATTATAACAGAATCACGAAAAAAGCAAGCCGTCACTTACAGTATTGGATGTTTTTCCAAACCCAACCAAAAACTTGGGTTCACTGTAATGGAGCTGGTTGGCTTATTCAAATTAGGCTGGTTTGGTTGCTGTAAGTTGAAGGGGTGCAGTGACTAGCGAAGAGAGGATAATGAATTTAGCTTGGCTGCGGAGTCTGTGAAACTTCCACCGGCCTAACAAGCACTACGCACTCTTTGAGCAATTAGTCACTGTCAAATAGGGGCAAATGTAGCACTCTCTACATGCTTGTTAGGTAAAAATCTACACAGAGGTCAGTGACACTAAGGAAAATACAGCATTACCCACCGCTTCATTGGAAGAACAATACTATTTCTTAAAGCCTAAAGGCAATGGTTTTCTTTTACTGCAAAATAACCAATGAAGAAATTCAGCACAGAATTTGCATAGATTACATCCTTCTGGAACTGTGGGAAGAACGACGAAAAGGAGTGTTGTATTTGGAAATAATCAGTGTTGGGGAAAGGTAATTTTAAAGGTAATGCATTATTACAATATTGCATTGCTCCCTAAAAATAATAACTGATTGCGTTAGTTATTTTTCACGGAAAGTAATGCGTTACGTTACTTTTGCGTTACTTTTTCTGGGCAGTTCTTTGACAAGGCCTTTTCACACCAAAAGTGAAATGAATAAGCATCAGGCTGAAGGAAATGCAAATTCACACCTGTACAGTAGAGGGCGCTTTCACATTGACTGCACTTACGATTTCTCTCAACATGGCAACTGGGCAGCTGTCAGTCAGTAAATTGGAAAACAAAGTAACTTGCGTTACTTTAAATAAATAACTGATATTGTGTTATAAATTTAAAATACGTTACTTTACTAGTTACTTGAAAAAAGTAATCTGATTAAATAAATCGCGAATACTTAATCCAACTTTTGCAGTCAAAAAAGTGTTTTAAATTGGGCGAGATATTGCATTTTGAAAGATCGCTTTGCTATCTCTTGGCTTTGTTGTACAAAGGCGACGGCATGATGTGGCGTCTTAAATTATCTACATCTTCCATTTAATATAGTTCACCATTGTGACCCTTTAAGAACAGGCACTTATGAAGCACCGGTCTTCCGTTTGTTCAGAAAATCAAACACTTCACTAGTACACCAGTCCAAAATAAATGTCACTGCCTCTTGCAATGCAGCTCTGCTCACTTTGAAATATAGATTTTTCAATTACCTACAGAGAAACTACATTTTGGTATCAGACACCCCACCAAGCACTCGTTCACACAAGTGATTTTTATCTTTTTTTTTAACTTTTATGAGTGAGCTATAATCTAACAGCACTGACATTCATTGACGTCAGATCTCTGCAATTTCTCACAATATATAATCAAGATTATGAGTTCGTGATTATCCTGTTTTTATATTTCAAATTATGAGAGTGACATTTTAACACATTTTTGCATTATGCTTTTTTTTTTATCCAGCTAACAGACTGACACCAAATGCTTTTCCCTCCATTTTCATTGTGAAAAATTATTTAATTTCAGGATATGCATTTAAAAAGGTACATTTCTCCCTTGGATGGATTTTTCCAATATATAGAAGGACGGATATATAGGTCAGAGACCCTAACGCCTTATCAGAAATTCACCATTGCCTGGTTATTAAGGACAGCTTAGGTGGAGAAGGCTGAAGTACCACGAGGGGTTAAGGTGAATTGATTGCCTGTGGACATGTTAAACATGACCCTGTCAGGCCTGCACTCCACTCCTAAAATGCGCCAACCTGTGCACCTCACTGCAAGTAATCAGCTGTAGAAAGGGTTTAATAAAATTCGGAGGGCCCGAGAACTGGCCCCAGGGGGTGTTTTCTACCAACTTGAAAATAATCAAAACCCGCGGCAAGAGACATTTGCGGTGTGTTATCGCAGAGAGCATAGTAAATGCCTCACCATATCAGAGCCCTTTAAAAAAAAATATAAATAAAATTGCCGCATGGTCGCGTCGTGCCAAAGCTGCTTGAAACACATGAACTTGCATTGCAGCCCATGTGGACAGGACGGGAGCACAACAATGGCGCGGGGTGTTGGGTAAATGTTCGCCACATTCATAGGCACCAGCTTGCGGCACGGGGGCAATGAGAGGATAATTACGGGGGTAACTTGGGCTCAATCTGTCTGTGTGCCCCCTCCCCCTCCCTCTTGAAGGGGTGTTTCCCTTGATTAGCCCAACTCGGGGTGCAGCCCCCTCTGCGGATAGCAGATTGAAGTTCATCACGGGGGTCTCAGCTGCCAGTGTGTAGCGATGAATTGCCTGCTGTAAGAAGGTGTTGACAGGAGCAGCTGGACATCAGCGAGTGATGAAAAGAAAGGGAAATTCATTGAGACCCGAGACAGAACGGTCCGCTGGGGAGAGAGGGGCCTCGGAGAGAGAATCTGGCATCTGCTGGATGATAACCGAACTGCAACCTGTCCTGAAGGAGTCAAGGAAATCTGGGAGGCAGTGTTATGTCATCAAAAAAAAAAAAAAAAAAAAAAAAAAACCTGTGTTTTAGTATCAATCACTAATTTTTTTCACCTTTTTATTATTAATGTAATAATTTGTGTTGAATGTAAATGTATTATTATTATTATTATAGATACTTTAGATAAGTTAATATTTTGAAAGAAAAAAAAACAAACATTAAGAGTTTTAACAAGCATATTACTAATAATAAACATTTAACATTAAAAGTATTATACTATTACTATCATTATTAATGATGTTAAATTTCAGTGTAGAGTGTGAATTTTATAATATACAAGCAAGTTTTAGATTAAAAAAAAAAACGAATTTCCCCCCACCTTTTTCTTATTAAGAGTAAGAATTTGTTGAATATGATTTTATTTTTATTATTATTTTTATTATTATTATTATTATTATTATTATTATTATTATTATTATTATTATATACTTATTTAGATGCAGGTTTAATAAGTTTAATAATATACACAAGTTTAAATATTTTGAAATAATTAAAAGTTTTTAACAGCAAGAATGATACTAATAATATACATATAACATTAAAAGTATTACAATATTATTACCATTATTATTAATAATAGTAATTTTGTAATTCAGTGTAGAAAGTGAATTAGTATTATTGTTAAATTTTAATAATGTTAAATATTAATAATGTTAACTTTCAGCATAGAGTGTGAATTTAATAATCTACAATTGAATTTTAGATTAAAAAAATAAAACATTTTTTTATTAATAAAGTAATAATGTGTTGAATATGATTTTATTATTATTATTATTATTATTGTCATTATTATTATATATACACTTAATAAACCTGTATAAATAAGTTTAATAATATACACAAGTTTAAATTTTGAAAAATTATTTTGAAAAAATTATTAAAATAGTTTTACATGAATAATACTAATAATATACATTTAACATTATAAATACTACAATATTACTATTAGCATTATTAACAATAATAGTAATTTTATAATTCAGTGTAGAATGTGAATTAGTATTATTATTGATTGTTTTAGATATATACACTGGCTTCCTATCAAATTTAGAGTCAATTTTAAAATTTTACTTTATGTTTATAAAGCTCTTAATAATCTGGCCCCTGAGTACTTGACCAGTTTACTTTCTCACCACTCCCCGTCAAGAACCTTAAGATCATGTGACCAGAGCTTGTACCACGAACTCTACTTAAAAAAACGAGGTGATCGGGCCTTTGCAGTTGTGGGACCCAAATTATGGAATAGCCTACCTTTATATATCAGGCTAGCCCCTTCTGTTGACACATTTAAGTCATCCTTGAAAACATTTCTCTTTTCCTTAGCCTTTCCTTAGCTCTTTATGAATATTTTGCTTTTTATATTATTTTTATGTTTGTGACATGTACAGCACTTTGGTCAGCATCAGCTGTTTTTAAATGTGCTTTATAAATAAAGATTGAATTGAATTGAAATATAAAATAAAAAAAAAAACATTAAACAAATAATATTTCCGTTCAACATTAAAATCATTACACTTAATAATTAGTTATATTTTAACATGCATTCTACAATTAATATTTTAATTTGATTTAACAAGTCATTAAATTATACATTTATAAAAAAACCCACATTTTTTATATTAAAAATAGCCAGTGTTATACAGCGTACATATATTTTTTGTTTTATTAAAACGCATTCAAATGAATTAAAGATCCTCATAATTCCTGTAGGCTAAATAGTGGAAAATCTCATGTGGTTTCACTCGCCCACCACAAAACTGTCAGAACGTCAACAAAGTTATCATGCAAATTGTGTGTGAAAAATAATGACTAATGTCTCAAACCGAAGCTGCTCATGTGAGTAAATAGTAAAAACAAATAGCCTGGCTAGTTGTGATTCCCAGTGTAAATGAGGTATGATCATGGTGAGTGTGCTGGCACACTGAACCTCAGCCTCTGCCAGTGCCCTGGGGTTACACTTGGCTCTATTGGTGTGATTTCACTATCCTTTGCATTAATGAACTGCCTACCCGTGCAAATGAGCTTTTAATGGGTGTTACTCTGCTAGTGCGGTCCCTACCTCGCACAAAAGGCGTTTTACGCACCGACGCCACCCTCCCAATTTCGCTCAAGTAAGTAATTGTGGGTTGCAATCACACCGGCACTCCAATAAAGTGCTAAACAAGGTCACTGCTGTACTCACTGGAATACGATCACCTATTAGGTCTTTCCAAGGGATGCGGCCTACTTTCTCCCAAAAGGTTCTGGAACTGCGCACACTTGTAAGGTTCTTCGTGGACTAACTATATTAGTGGGTGTAAACGTCGCTCCGCTGTTCCAAGCAGCCCTGTGCAGACACAGACGTGATGAAAGCCTCTCTGTTCATGGCCATGTTTGCTGGGATGGCTTCACAGCTATGAGAAGGAAGCCTCACAGCCTTGCTGACACCCGCTACTGCTTAATTAGCCAGAATCAGCCCAGCCCTGTAGGAGAACGAGAGAGACAGGGAGAGAACGACTAATGATTAATGATAAAACTCCATTTGAGTACAACCGCTGACACAACACTACATGTCACAGCGGAGTCCACGTGTAGTACAGCGAGGATTACTCCTCTTTAATGTTGCTTCCTATTTCAGTGCATTAAGCCTCTAACGGCGAGTCTGCACACCATGCCGGTATATGACACCTCTTCTAAAACTCTAAGTGTATTGCTAAATCAATTGGCCGATTGATCCAGGACTAATTAGGCCAGGATAAATGGTTGAAGTACACAAATATTGGTCCACTGATGAGCCAATAGACTGCAAAAGGCATAAATTCAGCGATAGATGGAGAGGTGTCAGACAAGACTTGTTAGTGCCTGTGCTAAACTAAATGAAACGGCGTATGAGGGTATCTGTCAGCTAAATGCTCTCATTGAGAATTTACTCAATCTTCTGGAACCTCACATCAGAGAGATTTATGTGGTGTGGTGAAATGAGACTTCCTTAGTTGGTTTAATAGCATCTGTTTATTCGAGATCCATCGATACACTGCATATGATGATTGTTACATTTGTATAGAAGCGCTTGTTTAGGTGAAATTAAAGCGTAATCATTTATCTCATTATTTATGCATTTATTTGTATTACTAAAAACCAGCAGTTCACTAAAAGGGACAGTTCACCCAATAAAAAAATAAAAAAATGTAATTTATTCCTATGATCAAAGCTGTGTTTTCATCATCATTATTCCAGTCTTCAGTGTCACATGATCCTTCAGAAATCTTTATATGATTTGATGGCTTCACTTTTGATTGAATCAAACATGAATTTTTTTTCAACAAGGATGTAATAAATCAATTTCTTTATAAAAAAAAAAAAAAAAAAAAAAAAAAAAGATACTGACCCCAAACTTTTGAATATTTATTATTACTTTGCCCTCAAATTCTTTTAAGAAGTTCTTCTTATATAATCAAAACAGATGGTAGAAGCTCAGTTTTCCCTTTTCTGAAATGTGACTGATATCCATTTTAGTAATGTTTCTGTGTGGGATTAATTTAACCTCAGCAAAAAAAACATAGAAGAAAGAAAAAACAATTAAACAACTTGATATTTTGAGCACATCTGGGGGTCTCCGAGACCCCAAGCCGAATATGTGGTTTAGTCAGCCCATTTTAGCGGTTATCCCCTTTTATTGGTAGATGGGTGCTGTCCATTTTAACGTCACGGCATTTGACACTTCCCTTATTTTCATTTATGTCTTTTTCTCTCTAAACAGCCCCATTTTGCCATTAGACAGCGTTCCGGTCACACGTCATCAAACTCTAATTAGTTTCAGCTGACAGGGTGTGTCCTTCAGGTCAAAGGTCCCGACCGATTGTAGGGGGATGATGGCGAGTAGAAGGGTCGTGGCAGAGCTCAGGGATCAGAATCCTCATTACAGCGATCCGTTTGCCCTTAAATCAACCTGGCAATGCAGACATCCACTGTGTCTCCCACAGCCCTGTGTTTGTCATACACACAGAGCCTTTCCCAGAGATCTTCTCTTCATCGCTGCTTGTTTGTCCGTTCTTTATTCCCGATGCCCCCAGTGCTAATGTCAAAACAACAGTTGATGTTATTTCTCCAGGGGTGAGGGGGCTCCGCTGCGCCCTCTGCAGGCCGGTCGCGGAAGCACGCTTCAAAAGCACACAGCCCTGACACGCAGCTGAGTCATTAACCCAGAAAACACACCATTTGCTGGGATTGTCAGAACAGATGTTTCAGAACTATTTCCCCGAAAGCTTAAAATCTGGAATACGTCTTAAATTAATAACCACCCCTCCGCCCTTCAGTTCCTCAGTCAATGCTAAGTGCCCTTGTTGACTCAATTGGATTAGCACTAATATGTAAACACAGGAGGTAAAAGAGTAATCCTCCAGTGAAAGCAAAAAAAAAAGGAGATAAATAAATCGAAACGGCATGTTCTCTACTTTATAACAATAAACACGAGACGAACTGAGAATTGATTGAATGAGAGGTTTGATACCGCAGACCTGAATACATTCGAGACGAGTGTTTTGACCATCCAGTGGCAGAGTAATTACCCGTTCGTAACTCAGTTGGATAATAAGAGGCAAACCTTTGGGGGATAAGACACAGAGTTGTTAATTATTAAACGCTTACATCAGCCAAGCGCTAGAGAGTTGCAATTATTAATGTTGTTGTTCTTGTTTGTGCTTAAACACAACTGCTGCTGTTAATATCCTCATTAACCAAAATGAATGATTTTATTACTCTTGATTTGGTCTGGGGTTTGCTAATGCATCTGGGTTGTGTCGTCAGTGAGAATTGAGGGATAAACATCGCCGTCGGATGCACTGCGTCGACGACTGCTAGGGGGGTTTGTTTATTCTCTCCCCCCCACACCTGAGATCCCACACATAACTGGAATATTCAAACCAAACAGACAAACGTGCTGCTCACCTCTAAAAATACACCATAATTGAGCAGTAGAGCCGGTGGAGAATAGCGCGGATGATAGCTGTGGATTTAGACTCAAAATCATTAAAAACTTGCCTGAATTACGCCGCGAATATGCGGCAGAAACAAAATAGTCGGGATTAAGTGGAAACGGCTGAGATGGAGGCGTGTCATTTTAATGCCTCATCTAAAATGGTCTGAGGTTTTTGAGTTTCTACCCCACCCTAGAAACACCAAGGTGTCCTCAAAACGTCTTGTTGCATTAGAGCAAGTCACAGTATTAACATTCAAAATAGGCTACCTCTTCTTTAGAAATCACTTTACAAGGCAAAAAATAAAGTTGAATTAATGAGCTTCACCTTGGATTAAAACGAATAACTGACTATTAATTACATCCAAAATATCAAAAATATTTAAGCTCAAGGATCAAAGGGACATCTGCCAGTATTCATAGCATGGATCTTTATATAGTCGTTTATTCAGCGTTTTTAGGTCAAAAAGGCTAAGCATTAAAGAAATATATTCAGATATTAGACAATCAAGTTATAAAATGCTAATTTTCCACTCTGAATCGTTCTATGAAAGCTGAGAGGCAGGGAGCACAAACAGTCGAGTAAATTCTCATGCTCCCCATAGAGCTGACACACTGCTTTGTAGTATTTACTATTTCAATAATGTGCTAAAAGATTGGCCAATCACTGGATTAGGACTGTTATAACTCTTAAACAGTAAAGCCTCTCTTGACACGGCGATGACACAGTACCTACTTCAATGCCATCGCCTTCTTAAAAAAAATCTTTTGATTGGTTAACTCATGTCAGGGAACAACAACATCTTTTATATTATCTAAACACAATGTGAGTGTTGCTGAGACAAAACTTGCCACAGGGCGTTCCTACAGGGCCCTGTTTTGGTTGATCGGATCACAAGCGGACGAAGGAGACATACCCGCTTACACCTGGTATTTTAAATCGGTCTCTTTTGTCCACTTTCAACCACTTCGGTACTGATTTCTTTGAAGTGAGGGTCTATGGGTGGGTAAATGTATGTTTTTTTTGCATATCTTTTGATCTAACGGACAAAATAAGCTTGCGCAATTTACATATGAACGTGTCCAGAGAAACCCCACACTGTAATGAATTGCTGTAAAAATTACAGCAATATTTTACAGCCGATGGCTGTATTTTAATAATACAGCATATTGCTGTAAATTGCAATGAATTCCGGGGGCGTGGCGGTTTGAATCAAATTTACAGAATGATGCTGTAAATTTCAAATATACAGAGGCATTATGGGATCTCCAACGGTCAAGATTCGGGTAGCAGCAAGAGGAGTGATTTACAACTGTGGTAAGTGACTTATTATTTCATTTCCCCCCTCAGTCTTTGGTAAATATGTATGTATTTACATTCGCGATTCATATTGGTAACCCCGGATTGACGCATCCTCCGTCCGCGGGGCGCGAAGCAGACTTGCGCGGGGTTTTCCTCAGCGCGGTCGCGGTAGGATCTCACACATTCCCCGGTGCTTTAGCATAGCGGCTATGGGCCAAAAATTAATCATTAGAAACAGTTGGAATTCACGAGAACTTCGTGTTCATCAGCGCACTTGGTCGTGATTATTTTATGGCGTAAATCACATTTGTACAGGCAGACAGTCATCTGTTAACGGGCCGAAACGAAAAGGCCTCGCGAGTCGCGACGCGATCAGGCCGCTCACGGAGGATGTGTCACGCAAAATGGTGCTGCTTCATGCTGTTAATGTAACCAATGTGATGTATTTGTTTGCATTACCTTAAGTTAGAAAATGTCCACACTTTAACATATCTGTTTGATATAAGTTTGCCTTGTATAGTTAATTTAATATTACCATTACCAAAACCAAATCTTTTTTTAACTTGAAATGAAATGTGCTATTTAACGTTACAGATATGAACAAACTGATCATCCTGTATCTTACTTGTCTTTTAGATGTACATTTTATATCTATTGAGGCCTTTAACACAACTACAACTAACTATTTGTTTCTCAACTAGATTAGACATATTTTTAGGGTGAATGTTTTAGATGTCTCTCTATTTGACCCTGGCAAACAAATTAGTTAAATAAGGTGTTTAGATTAGTGGGACATCTAAAACTTTCAGGGAGGTAAGTATTCAGGAATGGAGTTGTAGGCTAATACTGCTCTACCACATGGTATAATTTCAAAAACATGATTACATGCCTCAAAAGCTAAAACCAATCTGAATTCTTGACCCTTTAGGCACTTTGTAGGTATTTATCTGGAGAGAGGAACAAAGACGAAAGGAAAAGTGCCATCTAAAACAACAGGCCACAGTTCAGAAGAAACGGGTTGCGTTCAACCTACATGTTACCACTCTTCTGTGCAAAGTGATGGATTTTCAGTGGAATTTCTGAAATGTAAGAAATACACACACACACCAAGATCTATTTTTCCTTTTATTATATACTTTTATTATTCTATATCTGTATCTGACTGTATCTATCATCCCTCTATCTGTCACTGACTGTATCTGTCATCCCTCTATCAGTCTCTTAAAGTATTATGTTTTGTAATATATCTAATATATTGTCCTCTGTGTTCCTTTCAATATTTCTAGCCTCTCTTTGCATCCTGGGATGGAACATCATCTGGAGCAGAATTGTTCTTTTTTGATCGCAAGTTTGTTGGACTTATTGTTTGGCCATGTTGGTATGTTCATGAAGTGATAAAAGTGATCTGGGTTTTAAGAAATGTTTTTATATGACCCTGTTGGTCAAGTTATAGTTATAATTGTATTTCTTTGTGTGAAGGGCCATGATGGCCAATAAGTAATTTAAAAACATTTTCATGACAAAATTTTGTCCCTTTAAAAAATAAAATGATTTTCTAAATAAAAAATAAATTCAAAATAATACACCTTTTATTGCATTTTTTTATGTAAATTTGAAAGATATATTTATTACATTTTGACCGTTTTTTCAAGATTAAGAAGCCTCAAATATCTTTTTTTTTTGGGAGGGGGGTGAATTAAGTTATGCATTATACAACACTTTATGCAGTTAAAATTTGTTTAAAGCTTATGCAATTAATAGATTAAATTTAAAATTCAACTCCCATTAAGTGAGCAATAGCGAAAATATATTGTATACTGCATTTTACATATTCTACTTGACTAAACTACTTGAATGTGTGTATTTGCTATTTAAAGAAGTATGTTAAATGCAGTATACAATATATTTTTTTATAAAAATGCAGAATACAAAATATATAAATTACTGTAAATTTTACAGTAAAATACTGGCAGCAGGGTTGCCAGCCAGTTACTGTAATTTTTACAGTAGTGTTTCTGTAATTTAATTTACATAATTTTACTGTAATTGATAATACAGTAAAATTCTGTAAAATTACAGAAACACTACTGTAAAAATTACAGTAACTGGCTGGCAACCCTGCTGCCAGTATTTTACTGTAAAATTTACAGTAACTTTTTAACAGTGCAATGGAAAAACTGAGAGCATCAGCTTTCGTTTCTGCTCTGACAGCCTCAAGACCACGGCAAATGTGGGTGTTAGAAATCAGGTATGGTGAGCGAACATTGTGCTTGGTACATTTTTCACCTTCAAACCAAACTTGGGTCTTTAGCCAGATGAGATTTCAACTTTGTCGGCTGGTGCGCCTCTCATAATGTTTAAGCATTAGGTCAGTTGGCGGAGAGTAGGCTAGGTGGTCTTTTGTGGCTGTTTGAACGCATTTGACCACATGAGTGTTTACACTATGAAAGCAATCCAGTCGAATGCATTTTCAACTACCTGTGGTCAAAAGTTGACAAGCTCAGACAGTTTTAGACCCCGTTTACACCTGTATTTAGTCACCCACTTATGATCTGATCTACCAAAACACATCTTAATACCAGGTGTAAACAGGGCCTAAGGTGTTCAAAGTGGTTTTTAGCACCTTACTATGCAGTTAAGGATCTGAGGTGATTGCTAACTAACCCAAGGGAAAACAGCCATTTCCCCCCATTTTATTGCCTGTCAAGCAAAAATCCTTAAATCAAATGCTTAGAAAAGTAATTGCACGCCTCTTCTAAAAAAAAAAAAACCTGACAATTTGACGTATCATACATTCATAGAGCAATGCGAGACGAGTTATACATGAAAGCTTAATACTAAACCTAAATCAAAACCACAACAAACAAACAAGTCTTTTATGAAACAGAATGATTTAGAGTTAACTAATACAATAAACTCAGAATAGTCTTAATAGTGGTGACGGCACAGAGGAGTCAGAGGTCAGTTATAACCACAGTGCATGTCTGTGGTCTTTAGGGTCCTTGGGTCTCTTAGCAAAACATTTCCCTCTTCTCCATAACAAGCAGTGAACAAGACATGATAAATTTACAAATCCAACATATACCTACACACACCCACACACATACTAATAAAGATGTCTTCTTAGCACGAAATTGTTTAACAAACCAAACTCTATAGGAAAAGCAAATAAGGCCATTTATGGTGCTAGTTGCTCCTGTGTAATCTGAAGCATATGCAATTTTAAAGGGTGTTTCTCCTGCTAATGGGCCCCGAGGGGCCGGGAGGTTAATTGATGCAGCTGTTGATAGCTTTTACACATGATGCAGGGTTCATCTCCCTTGTGACTCTTATTCCAAGGCACTTTTTAATGAAGTGTTAGACAGAAGGCTTTTTACAGTAGGTTTGTATCTTGGAGAATGCTTCAAAACAAACCTAAAGAGCAGCTTTTAGGAAAAAGCTCTGCAGATGACCATTGATTTAAACGTTAAATAAGAGCTTTTTTGCCACATCGCCATGTTGTTGATTTGCAGCTCCTGATGGGGGGGCCGGAGGCAACAGAAAGTCAGTCACTCCCTATTTTTTTTCCTCGTTTTACACAGGATTACTCACCATTACTATGTGCGCATAAAGATATATTTTGCATGCTAAAACATAACATCTAAGCTGCTTATGCTGTTATTTAATGCATTAAAAAAAAGACTGAAAAATGGTGTTTATGCACATCTGTTGCCAGCTAAAAGCACATGATCCATAGAATGAGACTAAGACTTCAGCTGCTGACATATTAAACGTAAAAAAAGGCCATCAGGAAAAGGACGGCGCAAAAACGTCACCGATTTTACCGCGCTCTTTGTTTATAAAACGTCTGCCTATAGCACTCACACTCACAAACCCTGGCATTTGACAGCTACTTAATTTCACATCTGAGGGTTGAGGGTGACAAGTTCACTTTTTATATTATAATCTCTGGCAGATTTTAATTAAATAGTCATTGGCGAACTTCTATAATTCCTCTGAAGGCCAGGCCTCCATGGGAGCCGGAAAAAACCAATGGGTTTCCTCACAGCTAAAGGGGCTTCTTTACAGAGCAAACATTTACAGATATTTGAGCATTGAAAATTAAATACAAATACATAGCTAAATTTATTTGATCCGAGGCTGTGGAAATGAGCGTGGAGTGTGGAGAGAGCGGGATGTGATGACAGTGTGATGAACTGGATAGCAGCCTCACCCTGAGGATTATACTCCCACAGTCACTAAATTCTGCTCATTAAAGTGACAAACCCAAACACAAAGCCAGTCAAGCGTGAGATTCAGCTGTGTACAGCATCTGGCCCGTACCGGCAACCCCGAGCGCAGCCGTCTCCGCCACAAACACCTCTACACACTGTAACCTCCGTCAAATCTAAAACAATCAACTTGCCTTTCATTTCCAATTTCACCGCCTGCCACAAAGCCCTATTAGAGTCCATGATCATACGCTGCTGCTGATTTACAAACGAGTACGGGGGAGTCCCTGTCCTTCCCGAACCTCTCCTCCGCTCGGTCTCTGGTGCCATCCGTCAGCCTCCTCCATCCTGATTATCTGGAGACAGCAATTTCAAAGAGACATCTTAATGGTGATGTCAACGTATTAATTAGAAGTGTTAATGAGCTAAAAGCAACCCAAATTAAATTAATGCAGCAATAGACACAGAGAGTGAAATTAGCTTCAATTTCTGTAAATGATTCTGAAGTGTGCACAACATATCAGCCTGCCTGAACATTCCCATCCCCCAAAGCTAATCAAGAACTACATTGCAATTAGCTGCTTAATTAAAGCAACACTCTGCTCGGAAAATCCGGCACAATTAAGTAATGGCTGTTATAGCATGAAGGCAGGCCGTATTTGTCTTCGGGAGAGGCGCAAAACACACATGCGCGCGCGCACACACAAAGCATATTATATTTCCAGCGGCCCGCGGGGACCGAAGACGGCCAAGATCTGCTGAGACGGAGATGGTTTGGAAAGTGGAGTGGGTCTGGAGCTGGAAACGGCACGACTCAGTCTGTGACAGAGCGCCAGATCGCACTCCCTAGCCTGAGGTTTCATAGACTGCCGAATTGGCTCGGACTCAGGCGAGTGGGGCCTAATCGCCACTTTCTGTGTTGTCACCTCAACACTTTCCAATTGGACATGGCTAACCGCAGACAGTTGGAGTATTCTTCACTGTTTCAGCTGAGGATGTCTTGGTGACCTTCCAATCCGCAGATTGGCGAATTTAACCACTAGAGCGGAGCCGTACGCTCACGTCCGTGAGAGAACGGCCACCGGATAAGAGCAGACCTCGTGCAGATGTTTCCTCACGCCGAGTCCAGGTGGCAGCCCCTCCCGCCGCAGCGTATTCGGCTTTATTTACCAGTCTGAGCGAGGGGCTGAGCTGTGATTAACACCCCAGCTTGGCTGGGCCGCCCAGGGACGTGGGTGTGAGCGCCATCCTTCAGCAGGTGTAGGCCACTGCAGAGCATATGCCATCAGGCTGCGAGGAGCGCTCTGTGGAGACGTTTCTCCGGCGTTTCCTGGGGCCTTGCTCGACTGGGAACGGGCATCACTCACAAACACCATCTGTCAGGTACGGCCTTACCTGCTAGGAGCATTTAACTGAGAGGCGACGAGTCCTTCTCCCATCTCAGATCTCGTTCACAGCTAGAAGGAGAGGGAGATGAGGAAGAACATGCCATGTTCTTCAGCAGGCTTCTCAGGTTTCCTCGATCACACTGGAGACAAAGAAGAGCCGAGATGCTCCGGGACAGATTTCCCCCTCTCGCGAAGAGACACCTGAAGTGTTCGACGCTAAATTAGGTTTTCAAAAGACAATAATTAGACTTTCTTCCCTAAAGGTAAATTACCTGCTTCCCAATTGATCTGCATTCTAATTATAACAATTTGCCCATGAGCCATTGCTATAGAACCTCACCGTCTACTATGAGTAGATGTTAAACATAGGAAAAGACGTGTAGATATGTGGGAAGTGCTGTAATCAGTTTAATAAGCATTCTGCACCATAACTGGAAGAAATTAATCAACAGTTCTGTGCACCTCTGAGGGTGATAAATTAAATGAATATTAGTGAATATTAGGAGGGCAGAGGACAAGGTCTTTCTCCCCATATGCTGCTGTGAGGTTTCATGATCACAATACAGTCTGAATGGCAAAATCTGCATTTATTCGCCAGCCACTAACTGCATGAAACCTTGATGGATTGTTGCGCGTAGGAGGTCTGAAATCAATAATCAATAAAGTCAATCTTTCCAGAGTATATTATCCCCAAATGCCCAATGAAAAATATACACATAAAAAAAGGTTCTTTGATGGTTTTTTTTTTTTTTTTTTTTTTTTTTTTCACAGCCCTTTACAGTTCAAATGTTTAGAGACAATAAGATTGTTTTGCTCTTATGCTCATCAAGGCTGCGTTTATTTTTGATCAAATTACTCAAACTGTAATATTGTGAAATAGTATTACAGTTAAAATAGTAGTTTTCTGTTAATATATTTTAAAATGTAATTTATTCCTGTGATGCAAAGCTGAATTTTCAGCATCATTACTCCAGTCTTCAGTGTCACATGATCCTTCAGAAATCATTCTAATATGCTGATTTAATGTTCAAGAAACATTTTTTATTATTATCAATGTAGAAAATTGTTGTGCTGCTTAATATTTTTATAGATTTTTTTTTTTTTTTTTTAGGATTTCAATGAATGGAAAGTTCAAATCAGCAGCAGTTAAATTGAAATAGAAGTCTTTTGTGACAATGTAAAATTTTTCTTTCTTTATGATCATACTGACTTTTAATTGGTTTGTCTTTGTAAACCCTTTGAGTCTGCCATCTAAATCTTTGGCAATTAAAATTGATGTTACACTACAAAAAGGACCATTCCAGTTCTGGCTTCTAATTGGTCAATACAGTGCTTTTAAAATTCACTTTATTGCAACAACTGTGACGTCAAACTATCATGGCGGATTCATTATTTTTAGTGCAACACTTTTATACCAGGGAATATCCCTGGATCCGAATAAGTATTCATATGCTAAAAACAGTAGGCAAAATGTTTTTTTTTTTTTTTTATGTAAAAAGCAATATGCAGAATTAATAGTATGGTAGATTATGAAATATAAAACAGTAGACAAAAAAAAAAAAAAAAAACTATACTCTAATGACCTACTAAATCTGCAGTGATTATGAAGTGTGCTTCTGATGAGCACTTTACTATTGTATTAGGCCATGGGAAAGTCAGCTGTATTTGTAAATGGTGGGAAACCGCGAGAGGGCTGGCGTCATAGGTCACATGACAACGTAACGGATGCAGTATGTTGTACAGTACACGTAATATACAAAATATTCTGACAGAATGTGATTTGACGCAATCTACAATAACTTTTTTATAAAATGTTTTATTGTAAACATGTCCTTGATTTTAATTATATGAGGATGTAATAATCAAGACAGATCTGAATGAGAGGGATATTGACATTAATATTACAAATATAACACTACTTTTTTCTTTTCGAAAAATGTCAGCTTAAAAAAAAAAAAAAAAAAAAAGTGAAAAAGGTACTCTGTGGAACAAGGTAAACTTTTGTGCTCTAAAAGTAGAAAGAAAAAAAAAATGGTGAAAGTCCTAGCTGTGGGCAATATTTATTTACATACAAGTGGGTGAAGCTGGCTATTTTAAATGCAGATGTTGGATAATGACAGTGTAGGTGAAGCCGGGGTCCATTAAATCCAGAAGTCACCTCCACACGGCGGCAGTGTGACTGCACACAGACACTTCACGGAGACTGAGAGTGGATATTCAAATTCAGCCCACAGTACCCAGTGCTAATTAATATGTAAATTTCACATTGTTTGTTAACTCCGATGTCAATTTTTGATGTGAGCAGCGGCTTCTATGTTAACAGAGATTCACTGTAGATTGGACCTGGGTTATTGCCAAACCCCTGTCTGTCCATAATCAAATATTTTTTAGGCTGCTAGACTAATATACGTCTCTGAAGCTTATAACTTGGGAGACATGCTAATGATATTTTATTAAGCCAGAGTAATTGAAGGCACCATTTAAATATGTAATTAAGCACTTAAGTATAATTATGCAACACAGTAGGAAACCAAATGAATTAATTTAAAAATACGCCAATACATCAATTTATTTAGGCTCTATTGTGCGTTTCTAACATAAGATGATTAACATTTTAAATAACGAGCTTCAATGAGACAGAATAAAGGAATTTCACATCCGCCTGGAAGTGCGTGGAAAGTTCCTATACACGAGTTGGAAGAGAATAACTGATAGGATAAAGACCTCTGCGCAATTTGAAGAGCAGAGAAGCGATTTACCGTCTAATATACCTGTATGCACAAGCCAGCGATTACTGGGCAAGTTTCCACAGCACTTTTCTTACACTAAATCTCCTATCCATTAGGCTGAAATGATTTAACAGACACTGTTGTGTGGCTTATAAAACCGCGGATGGAGGCGGAGATGGAGAAAGAGAAAATCTGCGTGAGTGTCATACATCCCAAGAAAGAGTGTGTTCATTTCTCCCGGCAGCCACTATGTGGCCCGCTTTAAGAGAGGTTCACAGATAAACACACATCTCCGGCCCCGGTGGAGTCATTTACCTTTCTCCAAGTAGATTCAAGATATTAATTAAGATAAATCTACCTCAATTCTGTGATTCTGCCATCTGGTTATTTATCCGAATTATGTTAATCATTTCTGTAGGGCAGGAGAATGATTACCCATTTTGCGTCTAATTTATATTAATATTTGAAATTAAATACTTAAGCAATAGGTCCATCTGTTTCCTCCACAGCGCATTTAGAACGTACAGTAGCAAATCGCGAGCAGAAACGCACACGGCGGCATCGTCTCCCAAGCAAACAAACAATATGGCAGCATTAACCCCTGCTCCCCGCGTTAACTACTCTGACAAAGTCTTTAATGAAGTTAGCCGAGCGAGTCCAACCATGCATTTCAAACTAAACAAACCTCTAACACAACGACTTACAAGATTTACCACCTCATATGGTTCCAAATCCCACTGATGATCTCACAACCTCCGAGGATACAGACACCCTCGGCCCGAACAGGCAATTAAGGCACCGGTGGCTTTGCGCTTGACTTTGAGCGTTAGTTTGTTAGGCGGTCACGTGTGCAAGGCGCGTGGAGGGGGTGAGGAGAACCCGATCGCACGCTCCGACTCAGGCCAGCCACTAATTAGGGTGAAGAGGAGGCCAGTGGACACGCGGTGTGATTAAATTTAGATCTGGAGGGAGATCTTGACCCTGCGTGCCCCTCATCTAAGTGACATTTACCCAGGATAACCACACTGCAGCTGAGGCTTATTAACCTTTTGTGGGCCTCAACACCACTGACTGGCTTAATTGGCAGATGGATTATTAAATAGAGCAACTTCAAGATGATTGAACATCTCATATCTACAACGCACAGGTTAGTCAGTAAAATCTTATTATCACTTAGGCTTCGGGGTACAGCGGCCTACATATATACCAGAATGGATCATTTTTGGCATTATACTACTAACAATGCAGGCGAGAGCGGAAAAGAGAGGAGTTTTGATGATAATGGTGTTGAACGCGTGATCTGTCAAAGGGTCACTAGCAGAATATCTCCGGTTTCTCGGCATTCACAGTCCCTCGGGAAGTAAAATCCGCCGTTAATCATCAAAATGACCGTTACGCATTGCCAAGCGCTAAACGGTGTCGGATCCGCCCGGAACGACTTAATCCATCACAACCGATTTGGAAACTTTCGAAAATCAGGTTGCTTCTGTGGGGAAATCTCTGAGAGATTTAAGAGAGGACAGAGATGGCGCTCTGGGCCTCGTACAGTAGCGGGCATGTACAGAAACAACCGTTCCCCTGACTCGTACAAAAGAAAATGCTGTACGCTCCTTTTTCTGCATAGCCAAACAGAGCTGCCAGACGTGTGTTTAAGCATGATCCATTCACCAGGCTGCCATGTCAAATCAATGCTTTCAACACTGTAAAACTCAATAAGTTCAGAATACTCAAAACATTTGAGGAAACTTATTACCTCAAAACATTTAAGTTAACTAACTTATTTTTTTTAAGTTAGTAGAACTTAATTTTTTTGTGACAAGTGGGGCGGGGCCGAGAGCCATGGAAGTGGATTAATGCTAGTGTGGTGCACAGGTGTCTCTCATTAACAATCACATCACTGGCATTCCTTCGCTCCCACAGTTCTCAGCCTCGCCCTACTCAAGTACATATAGTTAATTTACATAAACATCACATTCAAATCTTGGTTAAATGTTAGTTAGCAAAAAACACATGCTATTATAATTATCAAAGAGACTGTCAATATATACTTGCATGTATATAATCAAACAACATACAGTATATGTGGTCTTAAAAGTTTTGCAGCCCATCCTCAGCCTAACCACACAATCTACTCTTCACCAGAATGGTAACCCTACAAAACTAACATAACAGAACCCCCTGTCAATCCCAACATAACACAACATTAAACACTAACTTATGTCTCCCTATTTTAATCTTATGCAAAAACACACAAAATAACACTTTATTTCAACATTTAGACAGTCTGATGCAAAGCATGCTGGGAATTAGAAATCTGCTGCAACTAAAACAGTTTAGTTTACTTGAAATATGTCAGTGCTGTGAACTCAAAAGTAAAAGAAAGTTTTAAATACTCATAACTGTTAATTTAACTGAACTAATTTGTTTAATTTAAGTTTGTCCTACTCAAACGAATTAAGTATTTTGAGCATTAGGGTTTACAGTGAAGGGAAGCACGAGTCAGCCATGTTGGATTCGGTTCTGCTTTTGGGAAATAAGTGGATCATATTGGACGCATTACCATACTTGTGTGACTGAGGCGCTCGCTCTCTCATATTCAAAAAGGAGATCATTGCACAGCATGTGATAAATGTCACCTCAGAGCAATGACCCGCATTATGTATTACCCCTGCTGCAGGCGTCCTCCTGCACCTCTGTGATCAGCTGTGGCTACTTACCCCCCATGTAGGCTGCCTCCGACCGTCTATATGGAAAATCAAAATCCTGACACTGGAAAAAAAAAAAAATTGAAAGAGCATGTGTTAAAAACACAAGAGGACTGGTTTGCGTTTCATCTTCTGAGCATTTGTGTGTCTCGATAGGTCAAGCAACCAAAAAGCAAGATATACAAGTTTTAAAGGAATAGGCCACAAAAAAAAAAAATCATTTACTCACCCTCATGTTGTTCCAAACCTGTAGGATGTTGTTCACTAAGAAATACAGCTTTAAAACACCCAACACAATGATGTATCACATTAAATTTGATGTTAATGTCATCAAATACCATTGGGAATTGTGCCATACTGATAACAAGCTAGTTTGATCGTATGGGAAGCATGAATTAGATTTGTAAAGTGTAAAGAGCAGCTCTTTGTCCATTTTAGCTCCAAAACAAAAACATGTAAAAGGTTCTGGGTATTGTGTGGACAGTTCTGGAACTCAGGCTTATTTAGAGATATTTGTGTGTTCCCAGGGAGAAAGAGGAAATAAACGGCATTTCGTTAAGTGGGCTTATCTTGCAGCTGAAAAACTTAAAATCTATACCATTCAGAAGTTTGGGGGTAAAAAAAAAATAAAATAAAAAATATCTATTTTAGCATTGTGATGTCAAAGGTGAATTTTCAACATCATTACTCCAGTCTTAAGTGACACATGATCCTTCAGAAATCATTCTAATATATGATGATTTGCTGCTCAAAGAACATTTAATTCAATTTTTCAAACTTAACTTTTGAACAGCATCTAAAATCTCAACTATGTGTGACCCTGGACCAAAACCAGTCATAAGGGTCAATTTATTTAAATTGAGATTTATACATCTGAATAAATAAGCTTTCCATTGATGTATGATTTGACAGGACAATATTTTTATATTATAAAAATATTAATATTGAGAAAAATCACCTTTAAAGTTGTCCAAATGAAGTCATTAGCAACGCATATCCACTCAAAAATAAATTGATATTTTACAGTAGGAAATTTACAAAATATCTTCATGGAAAATGATCTTTACTTAACATCCTAATGCTAATCTTTGGCATAAAAGAAAAAAAAAAAAAAAATCATTAATTTTGACCCATACAATGTATTGTTGGCTATTGCTACAAATATAACCGTGCGACTTATGACTGGTTTTGTGGTCCAGGGTCACATTTGTCTAATTTTACAGTCAAAATATCTGAACAGAAAAAGTATAAAAGGAACTTAAAACATTCTCTGAAATAAAGTCCTAATATTTTTTGCTCATTTTTAATCTTTTGCTTGATCAAGCTAATTATTCAAATATTTAAATAGGTTAATGACAAATATTGTAATTAAAGAAAATGTTTTGCAGTGCATATTTAGTATTTTTCATAAAATTGTGAAAACCCAATACATATTACATCCTTCAGAAATCATTCTAATATGATGATTTGCTGCTCAAAGAACATTTTTCAAACCTTACTGACTCAAACTTTTGAACAGTATCTAAAATCTCAACTGTATGTGACCATGGGCCACAAAACCAGTCATACATTTTTTGAAAAAGCTGAATAAATAAGCTTTCCATTGATTTGTTTGGTTTGTTAGGACAGGACAATGTTTGGATGAGATACAACCATTTGAAAATCTGGAATCTGAGGGTGAAAAATAAATAAATTTGCATTTAAGTTGTCTAGATGAAGTCCTTAGCAATGCATATCCACTCACAAAAATAAATTTGAGTCAGTAAGAAGATATTTTGTAAATTTCCTACCATAAATGTATCAAACTTTTGAACAGTATCTAAAATCTCAACTATATGTGACCCCTGACCACAAAACCAGTCATAAGGGTAAATTTTTTGAAATTGAGATTCATATATCATCTGAAAGCTAAATAAATAAGCTTTCCATTGATATATGGTTTGTTAGGATAGAACAATATTTAAAACCTGGAATCTGAGGGTGAAAAAAGAAAAAAAAAAAAAAAAAAAAAAAAAATCACCTTTAAAGTTGTCCAGATGAAGTCATTAGCAATGCATATCCACTCACAAAAATAAATTTGATATATTTACAATAGGAAATTTACAAAATATCTTCATGCAACATGATCTTTACTTAGTATCCTAATGATTTTTGGCATAAATGAAAAAAAAAAAAAAAAGATAATTTTGACCCATACAATGTATTGTTGCCTACTGCTACAAATATCCCTGTGCGAAATGTCACATATTTATTAATTTTCTGGTCAAAATATCTGAACAGAAAAAGTATAAAAGGAACTTAACATGCTTTAAAATAAAGTCCTAATATTTGTTGATCATTTTTCCCTCTTTTGCTTTATCAAGCTAAGTATTCGAACATTTAAATAGGTTATTTATTTATTTTATTTTTTTACAAGAAAACAAATATTGTAATTAAAGAAAAGGTTTTGCAGTGCATATTTAGTATTTTTCATAAAATTGTGAAAACTCAATACATACTAATATTCAAAAACATTCTCCAACCAAGCAAACATTATCCTCCTCTATAAAGAGGTTAAGCTCTTTTGTAATTAGCACACACTCTAATACATACCACGATTTAATGGCTTTAGTGAACAAGACAGGCTGCTTGGCCTCTTCAGCAAGGCATTTTCAACACTAAAATGAGTTTAACCTGCATTTGTGTTTACATGAACAACAACAAATACAAAAAAAAAAAAAAAAAAAATTACGCATGAGACTTCACAAGGAGCACTGCATGCAATAAATAAATCCAATTGATAAAGGTGTAATAGTGTGCTTTGAACTTGAAAGTGCAATTATTTTCCACATCAAACACACTTTTGCACATTCGCACAAGAACGCAGCTAGGAGATGCTTATTGCGATATAATTACAGGCTTTCCAAGCTTTGACTCCCATTCCTTAGCCTATAGGCTCTAATTGCAAATCTTTATTCATTAAACGAACACCGCTTCACAGCATTCTTTCCATGATAGACATCTGAACAGAAAACATTTTTCAGCGAGCCATGGCCAATTAAATTTAACGTACGACAATACAGTGGGTCGTGTAGCATACTCCCATCAAACTATTTGGACAGCACGCATCCCAAACTGTTTGTTTGCTCTCTAAATGCTTATAAAAACCCTGAGATGCTCAAAAGCAGACCAAGTGGAAAAAGTGACTTGAGAGATCCATTTCTAATTAGAGATGGCGTTGGGGTTTTATCATTAAACCTCGACACTTCGGAGCGCAACGAAGCCTGCGGTCGCCTCGAACGCCACACGGAAGCAGACGTTCATCGGGGCTTTAGCACTATCGCACTGTAATCTGTCTGGGATTCCACGTGTGTTAACACAGCTAAAAATGTAGAAAGCAAACACTCCAACAACACCGCATGAATGTCTCAATATATTAACCGCACAATAAACAACCTATTCAATTCCAGGGATTTGCATGAGAAATGGGAGTATTAACGTGGAAGGATGTGTGTAGTCATTCAAAGTGCGAGCTGATGGCGGAGGCAAGGCTTTGAAAAGCCCTTCCCAGCGAGAGGGTAGAGAGAGCCCTGCTGTGGTAGAGACTAACACTTCCTCAGTGTTGGCATATCACTGAGCACAATGGCCTAGATTAGCAAAGTGTCAGTACTGAGCTGAAATAAGCTAATTGCTTAATTAGCTGACCCAATTCGATAAGCCTCTTCTAACATATTAGCTCTAGCTATGTAACAAATAGCTTGAATTCATGTAAAAAGTACGGGCTTAATTACAACCGTGAGTATGAAAAGCTAAATGAGACGGCCAGCGTGGTATGAATGTTATTGTGTCGGAGACTATTACCATCCATATATTTATAAGCAGAAGAATGGCATGACTGCGACAGACTTATTGGCTCCGAAAGTATGAAATGGAAACGCGATACTAAAGCGTTTGTTTGTTTCTTCCATTCGGGCTTTGTACCGAAAAGACCTGCTTGTTATTGACAGCTGCTGCACGTTCGCTTGAAACAATTATGGCGCGTATCGGTGAAAGTGATGTCAGCGAGCCGTTGGAAATAGAAAAGTCGGGTTAAAGGTAAAACCATTTTCTCATTAGACTGAACGATGAGTGGGACAGATTAATTTACATTTTCCCCTGACATATTTTACATACACAATCTTTTGCTTAGCACTGGGACTTATGGGCAAAAGAGCTCTATTTGTATAAGATGAAGTCATTTATATGCTAATTCATTGGAATGTAGACCTTCCAGATTCATGTTTACCTATTAGTGCATATAGATGCGAAGGGACATTAGAATATTGGAAATGGAAAGGACGGGGAGGGGGAGCTATGGGCAACAAAAGTATTAGCACAATGTTTCCTTCTATTAATCTCATATTATGAGCCATTTCTGGTTTATTTAAGCAGCACCCAAGAGCCATGCTGGAAGTCGTACAGTAAATGACCATTTTCCTGAATTGACTTTGGTGGCAAAGTCAAAAACATGCACAGCGAATAAGACACGGTAGCCTAAAAGTCCCCAAATGATTCTTAATTCATCCACCTCATTAAATGTTAGTAGGTGTCTGCCATAGTTTAGAGAAAAAAAAATAAATAAAATCTTGATTAATCAAAACAAATTCAATGCAAAAGATTCCCATTGTGTTTGTTCCTGAATATTTCAGCCCACACAATCAATTAGCCATCGTACTTCGCATAAAATCCAGAAAATGAAGGAGTGGGTTGTCAATGCCAGAAAAACAGCACCCGGCCCCGCCACCACTGGCTGGCGAAGAGGTGTGACAGATCATATTACAAGCAAGGCTAAAATGCTAATGTAATTCCACATGAGCCGGGTTTAAAGAGATCCAATCGACCATTCCTGATACCCAGTGTCGTTGTGTCTAAGAAGATGACGTTCCTCCTCTCATTGTCTCAGTAATTCACCAAAATTGCCACTTAGAGCCGCTCCAAGATGTGCGTTTCATCTCCAAGCTTCCTCTGGTCTCTGCTAGTCAGTTCATTTTTACTTCCTCCAAGAGTGCTAGCACTTCATTAACCTTGCCAGGCTCAAGATAAGAGAGGTAGAGCATCAAACGAAGCCAGCCAACAGAGAGAAAAGACAGCACAGTCTCCACCGCACAGCGGCCATCAAACAGACATAAGCACGACCACACACACAGTGTCCCGTGCAAAACACTCAATGAGCTCTCTTTAGCATATCAGGGCTGCTTCTGTGTCTGTCATTATAAGCACCAGAAGCGAGTTAATCACAACCCCTTTATGGATTCTAGGGTTAAGGTATGATAAAGAATTCAAATTTTTGTTTTATTGATAAAACATGTGTACAGCTTTTATATGATCCTTGGCATTGACAGTAAAAAAGAAAAAAGGGTGGGGCAAAAAAGTCAGTTACAGATTCCGAAACATTAAAAAAAGGGAACAAAATTTGATGTAGGCCTACGTAAAAAAAATGTAAAAAAAATTCACTGGTCATACAGAACCAGTGAAACCTTCAGATAAAAGATTTTTTTTTCTCCAGGATTCAAAAGACCTTTTGTAGACAAATAAACTGTCTATTAACTGGAGAAGGAGAGAAAGAAAAGCAGCTACCAGTTGCCCAGTATGTTTGGAATCCCATTTGCTGGAAGAGTCACAGGGAATGACTTCTGATGGCCAACAGGTTTACATTAAATATTCCTTTTAATTATTATAAACTCAAAACTCAAGACCACACAAAAGGGAGTCAAAATGATCAACATCTGTGGAAAAAAACACATGTACAATTTAAGTTTGAGGAATAAAGACAAAAGAAAATACATCAGAACTACGAGATTTAAAAACTCAATATTCTGAGATTTTTTCCATCAGAATTGCAAGTTTACATCCCACAGTTGACTTTTTCCCCCCCTCACAATTGCGAGTTTATATCACAATTCTGAAAAAAAAAAAAAAGTAAATTGAGGTAAAAATGTTATAGGTTTAATTACTAATGTAAAATGTTACAGGTATAAATATTTAATGTTTTAAATGAAGGGATAATAAATATGTCCCCTATGAACTGCATATGTGAATAATACGGAAGAGGATTAGGGCCAAGCAATAATAAAAAAATAAAACCATTGAGATTAAAGTTGTTAAATTTCGAGAAAAAAGTCGAGATAAAATGTTGAGAATAAAGTTAAATTACGAGAACAAATTCGTTAAATTACGACTTTCTCGAAAAATTATGAGAAAAATGTTAAATCGAGAAAGTCGTAATTTAACGAATTTGTTCTTGTAATTTAACTTTATTCTCAACATTTTCTCTCGACTTTTTTCTCGAAATTTAACAACTTTAATCTCGAGATGGTTTTATTTTATTATTATTGCTTTGCCCTAATCCTTTTCTATAGAATAGCGTAGTTACTGTTTACATCAAATTCATGCTTTAGAGTAATTGTCGCAGATTTCAGTCCAGTCTGTCCATTTAAAGGTTTGCAACCATAAACATGTTGTTTTGATTTAAAAGGCATCTTCGACCATCTTTTTGCATTCCAATTCTGACATCCACCAGACATTTTTTCCCCCTCTTATTCAGTGGATCTCTTCCGTTCTCCTCCACTTGTTACCACTGCAGTTGCGCACACATTGTGGTGGCAGAAAAAGAGTGACACAACTGCTCACAAATGGTCTTTCAAATGAATTTCAGTGGTTCCCAACCCTGGTCCTGGAGTATCCCCAAAACTGCACATTTTTGATGTCTCTCTTATTTGACATGAGCTGATGAGTTGAATCAGATGTGCTTGATTAGGGTTTGATTGATCTAAACTGTGCAGTGCTGGGGGTACTCAAGGACCACGGTGATGAGAGATATTATATTCAGTGTATATAAAAGGTGTAATTTCATGTCCCAGTTACTCAATATTGTAATTTTCCTGGTTAAATACACATTAAAAACCGTGACTGATTCACGAATGCACATGGAAACAAGAGGCAGGATTTATCGCACAAACCAATCATAGCGCAATGGAGGCATTGCCTCCTCTCACCCCTTCATTCTCAATCACCCCCCACTAACCCCACAGCCCTCTTTAGGGAGTCTGTTAAAACTCAATGGGCTCAGGGGAGGCAGAGGCCTCCTGATGTAATTTTACCTGAAGGTGTCGCTGTTGGGCAGCGTTAAGGCTTGTGTACACCGGGACGACTATCACACATGCTTTTCACCGACGTTTAACACCCCGTGACTAAACAAATGTGAGTGTGCACACCGTCGCGCAAAACAGCAGGCGTAAAAGCATAATTTAAAAACAAAAGCCTCAGGTTCGCTTTTTTGGTTTGATGCACCATGTTAAAAACTGGCCGACCAAATGAGATTAGTGCTTTTGTTCACGTGCCTGGAGCTGCTGAAGTTACAGTAAAACACAGCTTGGTGGCACTCGAACACAAAACGGTCTTGCTGAACACACACTGATACCAAGATGACGAAGAGAAAGTAGACGAAGAAGACCCCTACAAACTATAGCCTTGCCCAAATACCCATGCTTGCAGTCTTTGCACTTGACCACTTGTCTGCTTATATGACTTATTTCCTGTATTTGGCCCAAGTGTTCAAGTGGGCTTGAAGACCGCAAGTGTGTGTAGAACTTATTTTCAATACTCAGCATTTTAAAATACACTTCTGAACAGACATTTAGTGGTCGCTATGTAACTAACAAGACCATTTTAAAATTGTGGTGCTTCTTTGAGTGATAAAAAGCAGTTGCAATTGTTGTACAAAATACACAGCCTACTCATCTTTGCATCAATAAAATGCGGCAAATTATATGTATTATATAATTAATTTAACTTACATTCGTAATGTTTTCCTTGACATTTTGGGGCATGCGAGTTCCCAAACAATGCATGCTGGGATACGCTTAGCCTTGAATACCACTCAGAAGCTATATTCAAGATAAGTGTGGGTTTAGTGTGCATTAAGGGCAATGCACTTGGGCTTTAAGACATGGGACAGTCTTGCAAACTTACTTCCTGTCGCGTGCACGAGCTCTCAAGTGGCCAAGACCGCTAGTGTGGGAATTTGGACAAGGCATATGGGTGCTCTGCCAGTTCTTAGCCACATCAATAGATGTGTATTGTATGCCATTTTATTTCTGTATTTTATTCATTCATTTTTTTAAACACATTCAAGAAATATAGTTGAGAATGTCCATTTCATAAATGTGTTTATTTGCACTACCGTTGACTTGCACTGCTGTCATTGTGACTTATTTGCACTACCGTTTCTGACTCCCATCTCATGTCATGTATATGCCATTTTATATCTATTTTTATCTTCTTTAATTTTGTTAATTCATAAATATGAATTAACAAAATATACTGTCAGGGAGTGAATTTTCACGTTCAATCTGCGCATCGCTGGGGGGGTAAAATTTTTTTAAAAATTAAAAAAAATCATTGCTTTGGTATGAACACAAAAACGTGTCGAAAAATGTCTCTGGCGATAAGCACACTGTAATCGTCCATGTGCACAAGGCTTTACTTTAGATTTAAAAAAAAAAAAAAGTATAAATAACTAGTTGGTCACATTTTGTAATAATTTGCATTGTTTTGTTTTTATAATATAAATGATTTTCTTATTTTCTTTATTACATGTCTCCTTGGTACAGCCACCTCCAGACTTTTAATATGCGTCTACCAAAACTGTACACCTAAAGCATTGATGTATGCATAAAATTCTGTTCTTACACAGCATGTTCACCATTAATCTCTCCCTTCATTTTGCTATGAAGAGAACAAAATTATTTTTTCTTGGGAGGGAACTGTAAATCCCTGTCTGGGTTCAGTTAAAAGGCTTAAAATGTCACTAAATGACAAATTAAAAGCTTCCTCTGGCGTTTTAAGATGAGATGTTGTGGCATCCGAAAGTTACCTGGAAATTAGGTTAACATGCAGTAAATGTTGGAGTTATTAAAAGCGTCGACTGTCTCATTACCAATCGCCATGAGATCTCAACAGCCATTCAATTGTATAGCAAAGCATTTGTTCACCAGAAAGTGTCACAAGAAAGAGCTCCCATGCTGAGAATTTCAACTGAAGACATTTCAACAGATTCCAGCTGCTTACTGGAAAGCTAAAAATATTCATTTGAAATTCTGAAGAAAAAAAATAAATGAAATAATACAGGCCCTCATCAAAACTGCAATGCTGAACATTTACTTTTGCAATTGCAGAACATGTGATACGAGATGAAACGACAGTTTTTCTGTTCAGCGCAATGCTGTGATATCTCTGTCAGGAGTTGTGTGCCAATGCTGGACATCTAGTGAGCCAGCTCAGATTGTGGCTGAAAAGAGACTTTGGCATTTGTGAAGAGTTTCCATATGTATCACTTCTGTTGTGGGGCCCGTTCCACTGATCCACAAAAACCAGCCGAAAGGATAAAGCGGCAAGTCTCTGTGCCAGTGTAAAGAGCAGCAGATCTTGCGAACGTGTAAAGAGGGAAAAGTTGCCTTGCCGCTGAGCAGAGTCGGGCAGAATCCTGCAATGGCGCTGATAACATGCTTGGATTAGGGATGTTTAAGGGAAGGGAAAATTATTCATTTGAGAAGGATGAAAAGCTGCACTTGTCAAGTCTCCCAGTCATGCACTTTCCATCTCATTCCTAGGAGCCAGTGTGCATATTTTCCCCCTCAATGCAAATGTTCGCACAGTGAAATTGTGAGCACATTACCTCCTCTCTTTAAACACACCAAATGACACAGACTAAATGAATTTTTCTCTGCAAAAAATAATTTTGGGGTGGGTAACTGAAGTTTACAGTGTGATCAGATGAAAAGCCTTTTATATATATATTGTACTATATATTGAGGCGCAAGTACATCAGAAGTGGAAAAATCTTTAGTTTTTATCTCTACAACAGTGGTTCTCAACCAGGGAGACGGGACCCACTAGGGGGCCTCAGCACACCACAAGATGGCTTACAACTATTAAAAATAATAAAAAAAGTTTAGTTTATTTTAATTCATTCACTTAAGAGGGATAGTTCACCCAAAAATTTAAATTATTCCATGATTTACTTACATCCTTAATCTTCCAGACAAACACAATTGGAAATATTTAAAAATATACTTAGTCCTCCAAGGTTTATAATGGTTGTGAATGGCAGCCCAAATTTTGAAGACAAAAAAAAATAAAAAATCCATATGGCTCCAAGGGGGTACATAAAGGCCTTCTTAAGCGAATCAATGCATTTGCGAAAGACAAATATCCCTATTTAAAACTTTAAAGTAAAATAACAAGCTTATGGTGCGACAGCCATACGCATTCAACGTACATCCAAAAAGCGTTAACTTTCGCAACGTAGTACACAATGACATGACGTACTAGCGTAATAAGTCATGTCATTGTGTACTACGTCACGGAAGTTAACGCTTTTTGGACATACAAATGTATGTTATATATATATATATATATATATATATATATATATATATATATATATATATATATATATATATATATATATATATATATATATATATATATATATATATATGCATTTTTTTTCCTTCAAAATTTGGGCTGCCATTCACAACCATTATAAACCTTGGAGGACTAAGGAATATTTTTAAATATTTTTCAGATTGTGTTTGTCTGAAAGAACAGTCATATATACATAGGATGGCTTGAGGGTGAGTAAATCGTGGAATAGAATTCATTTTTGGGTGAACTATCCCTGCAACAGTTATTTTATTTAAGAACCAGGATTCTCATGGTCTTGGAAAACCTGGATGTGAATGGATTTTTAAAAGGGTGATTTCTAGACCTAGAAAAGTCATGGAAGTTTATAAATGAATATATATTCGTCATTAACATTTTACAATAAGGTCTAATTAGTTCACATTTAGTTGATGCATTAACAATGAGCAATAAATGTTAGCATTTATTAATCTTTACTCATGTTAGTAAAAAAAAATCTGTTCAATTTGTTAATGTTCACTCAAATTTATAAAGAGATTTGATTTTAAATGATTCTTCATGTTAATGTTAACTAATGAAAAACAATGTTAACAAATGGAACCTTACGGTTTTTCTAGTTATGTCAAGCTCTAAAATAATTTAATTGGGTAGAATGTATTTTTAACTGTCAAATAAAACACTAACTGTTAAAAATCATTGGCAGTATGGTGTAAAACCTCAACATTGAGTTTAAAACTTTTACAATTATGGAATTTATTTATAATTTTTATAATATAATATATTGCCACTCCTATCAGTAAATAACACATGAATAAAAAAAATATATAAAAAAAAAATTATAAATGCATATAAAGCCAAAAATGATCAAATAAATGTTTTGCCAATACAGCAAAAGTACCAAAAATTTCTTGAGGGGCCTCCAAATATGGCCTTTGCCAATGGGCGGCCTTAAAGTGAAAAAGGTTGAGAACCACTGCTCTAAAAATCAAACTAAGCTATCCAGCGTTTAGAACGCAGTTACCAATTCCGAATCTTTCCTGCAGCTGGATGATACACGGAATATATCAGCTCCGCTATACAAACATTATGATCCGTCTGATGAGAGCCAGGGCTCCAGTCTGGATGGCTAATAAATTAGAAGCACGCTTCTCGTTTACTCATCAGAGCTAATGAGGCTGATAAAATTACCTTGAGGATCATAATTACAGACTAGTGGCAGAAGCACTAGCACCACATCTGCAACGCGCGCGCGCACCTACAGGAAGAGAACAAACAGATCAGCGGCCGCCGCTGGACAAACAGAGTTTGACCTTTAGAATAAACTACGTCAGATAAGTGTAATGTATGCTTTTAATTAAACAATTAAACCACGTCGCATTACACTGAAAGCTTGCGAAGCGTCGCATTAGCGCACTTTCCACCGAAAACACAAAAAAATGCTTAAGTACACTCCATTTTCAAATCCATTTTGTGTTAGTGACCTCCGTTTAGCTGGCCTTGATCAAGCAAATATGTAAATGTCATTCAGTTATGTAGCGAAAGGGAGACGCGTGCGCGCACGCTTGAGTTTAGCGATGGTGCATTTGAGCTGGTGGACCGATTTTGAAATATCAGGCTGGTGACAAACAAGTCGAACCCCGGCATCCTTCATCCCTTCAATTTCATCAGGCGGCTCATATACATTAAGCACTTGATCAGTAATGGCATCTTTTGATGGACACGGGCGGCGTGGACGCGAGCGCTCACCTCGGAGAATTTCATTTCATCAGCCATTCACAGGACGAATTGTTTTACTTATGAATATTAATGTCCGCCTAATTTGAGGCTGTTGTTAATGCTTGTCGCTAGGAGCTTGGCAAATCAGGTCCCATTCCTGTTAAAACCATGTATTAGACACCCCCCTGACACTAAGCCCTCGCCTTTGATTCTTAATTGCAGGAGTGCGAGCATTTGCAGGAGATGGGGCGCAAAGCTTTAATTAACTCTAATATCACACGTATTCAGTCTCGACTGTCACCCGCATCACGCGTGGCGTTCTGCACCAATATCCTCCTCGGTTCCTCTCAGCTAGAGAGAGATGGTGTTCCAAGTTCATGATCACAATTTCATGCATCTTAAATTGGGGATGGATGGCCTGTAAGCAGTGGCATGATATTAAATGTGAGTAAATTATCTTAATGCATTTTACTAAAACCCATATTAAATGATGGCTGTATAAACGGCCGTTTTACAGCACGAGCAATGATAGGAACAACAATTATGGTTGCTGCAGCGAGCGTGGTGTCATTTTAATTTTCGGAGAAGGGAACCGACTGGAAGTTTGGGATAAACCGGGCATTTTGGTTATTGTGTACTTCTGACCATTTCTGCATGGATGGGTTTTTCCATTTAACATTTTTGGGCCTCACAATTCATATGCAGACATCTGAAATTCACAGATTGTGAGCATGAAGACATATATAAACTTAGTTTTTCAATTAAAAAAAATAAATAAATAAATAAATAAATTGTTTGAGGTGCAATACAATAAGAAACTTCATTAAGATTTATTGGATTTACTCATTTTAAAAGTCAAATATACAATAAATAAGCACATCCATTTGTAAGCATCTCTCAAGAGAACTTTAAAAAAAAAAAACTTAAAACATTCCTTCAGCGGGTTTTTCAAACAGTTAAGTCAAATACTTATATTTAAACACCATGTAAAAGACATCTTTGGACAGACTATATTTCTTAGATAAGTTAAATGAGGTACAGTTTTAATTGAACTAGGTTAGGGGACTTAAAAAGAGAATAAAACCAATAATCCGCGCCTCTCCAGCACACAAGCTCCTCTGCGGTCTAATCTCCAGCTTGATTTAGCATTCTCAGGAATATAAAATAAGAAACTGGAAAACTGATACAAATGCATGTGAGCTCATAGTGCCCCCTTCAGTTCACCGCAGACACTGCATCTTGTACTATAGATTCAGCATGCAGCGCACAGTTCAACTTTTTTTTCCTTGGGGAGGTTAGGGTTAAATTAAGATGCTCAACAGATTCTTGGATCACAGTCAAGTAGCATGCTTCAGCCAATCTTGGACATCTGTTTATCTGCTAATATAAGTTAACATCTGAACAAGTGAGGGGGTGGAAGAAAGAAAAAAAAAAATGTATATTTTGAACAATTATTTAACCTAGCCCACACATTTAAAGCGAAGGCAAAAATAAAGTAAACATAAGTGTTAAACACTTACAGCAAATGAATAGAACTAGAATTAGCTAAATCAAAAAAAGTGAAAACCATTAGAACAGGACCATTAAAGAACCATTTTGCTCAAGGAACTCAAACTACCTCACTGAGCTGCCTGACAGAGTTGTGATTCTAGTCCCACCTTGTTTTAATCTTTCTTAGGCAAATTTTCACCAGACTACAGAAGAAGATCTGGATCGCTTCATTCCAGTAGCTCTGAAGTTCACTCTCCCATTGAGGCTTTTTTACTTCTCCGTCGAAATAACTTTGAAAAGGACGACTTGCGTTTGTTTTTAAACTTCTGAAGACCTGCATACAGACAGAAATAAAGCATGTTTTCATGTTAATGTTTAAACCCATAGTAGATCTTACAAGGGAATTATAATATAATATAAATATAATATAATATAATATAATATAATATAATATAATATAATATAATATAATATAATATAATATAATATAATATAATATAATATAATATAATATAATATAATATAATATAATATAATATAATATAATATATAATCAAGTTCTCACCCAGTCTTTGCATCATTTCATTCAACTGTTGATCTTCCTCCTCCTCCCTTGAAATGTAAGATTACATTTACTTGGCAGAACTACATTAACCACATTTAAAAACGCAAACAAATTTGTTAATCTTCACTTGCACTCAAAAAATATTGCATTTCATAAGTAGAGTGATATTTGGTGTGGTTTCTTCAGGACTTACCTTAACCTGTCCTCCTCCAGACCCTCAACAATGGCGTTCCTGTCATTCACAATCTTCATCAGTCTGTTCAACAGCTCAGTTTCCCGCTTCTTCTCTTCCAGAGTCTTGAGATGTTCTAACAGCCAGAAACACACATACGTGTTGGGTTTCCATGTTTTTGGGGACCCTCCATAGACAATGATTTTTATACTGTACAAACTGTATATCCCATCCCCTAAACCTACTCACAGAAAACTTTCTGCATTTTTACATTTTCAAAAAACATTTACAAAACATTTTACTCATAAGGACCAGAAAAAAAGCGTAGGGGAAATGCAGCCCACAATGTAGGGAATACCTGAACCACAAACACATGTTATGACTTCTCCTCAGGTCTTGTAAAATATGCAAAAAGAGACCAAGCAGATTAAACTACTACTGCTATTACATTACCCTTTATAAAGACTAGAATAGTTAACATGTTATTTTTTCCACTTTGTATCACCTTTCAAAGCCAGTTAAAATCATAATGGATAATTATTAAAATCATTACAGATATGATTTGAAGCAGCAGACATGAGTGAGAAATGTGTCACAAGAGATCTACAAATAAGCTTTATTTATAATTGGTGCTAAATTTCTAAATACAGACTTACCATAGCAACCAAAGAGAGAAGATATACCTCTCAAAGCAAAATTAAAAAGCTCATTGTAATTTAAGAAAGTTTAGTGCAGGTCATACTGCTAATGCTTCAATGTCTTATAATATGGTAGAAGAAGAAAAAAAAAAAAAAAAAACAGTGGTCCCACTTTATATTAAGCGGCCTTAACTACTATGTACTTATATTTAAATTAATAATTTGATACAATGCACTTATTGCGTACATACATGTTTTTACATTGTACTTATTTTAAAAACAAAAAATCTCATAGTTGTTAAGACCACCTAATATAAAGTGGGACCATAATAGTTCATTTGTAATATATTGTAATAAAAGTGCAATATAAGTCCCTTTGCACTGATTGACAAGTGTCATACATTTTCAATTTTACATATAGTTTTATATTAAGAAACATTCTTTTTAGTTTATTCTATTACATAAGTTCACAGTGTTAAGGTCTTAATGTACTTGCAGGGGAGGTTTGATTTAACTTAAATTTTAATTTTATTCAAAAAAAAGTTGGCGGAGTAAAATTTACAGCACTTTTCACTAGTTACCCTGCTTCATTTTTACCTGGTTTATTGATTAATCTCCTGAGCTCTCCTTCTACTCCCGGCTGCTGCTCCTCCAGATCCTGTGTTCTTGCTCTAAAAAAAATAAAAAGATTGAGATCTGTAAGGACCAAATTAGACAGCAAGCAGACACACTAGCTGTTTTTCTCCATTATTTTGTTTATTAATCAATATTAAAGGGTTAGTTCACCCAAAAATGAAATTTCTGTCATTAAGTACCACACTCATGTTGTTCCAAATCCATAAGACCTTTGTTATAATAACCTAACCCTTATATTATAAAGGTTATAATAATAATAATAATAATAATAATAATAATAATAATAATAATAATAATAATAATAATAATAATAATAATAATAATAATAATAATAATAATAATAATAATAATAATATTATTATTATTATTATTATTATTATTATTAAGTCGGCGTTCGGATGTAAACACTGAAGCCTGCAGTGCATTCACTACATCAACTGCGTATGACAACAGTTCAAATTCTTAAAGTCTTTATTTTTGTTTTTGCGCACAAAAATATTCTCGTTGCTTCATAACATTAAGGTTAAACCTTGTTTTTACTACCTTTCTGAACCTTAAAACGTTGCTGCCTATGTGTGCTTCAGAAACCCTCAGATTTTAATCAAAAATATCTTAATTTCTGTTCCGAAGATGAACGAAGGTCTTATGGGTGTGGAACGACATGAGGACAATAAATGACAATTTATTTTTGAGTGAATGAACCCTTTAACTATTAAATAAGACAGTAAAAATAAAAAAAGCTAGATGAAAAAGTTGGTGAAAACATTAAAAAGTACTTACATGTACATCAACTCTGACTCCCTGCGTATGTAGCTTTGTTTTTTCCGAATCAGGTTAAACCAGTCCACCATCAAGGGATCCATCAGAAGGTCCCCATGACCCTCTGTAAAACAGTCCAAAGTCACCAAGGACACCAGGGTCCTAACTGCACCGTTCACATCCAACCACGTAAGAGACACTCCACCTCGAGCCACAATTTAAAGTGCTCTAGAGACGGGCATCTCCAAATACTCACTTTCAACTTCTATTTGAGCTATGATTGAATTCTATTTGTTTCCTAATAGAGCACTGTAATACGGTCTAAAAAGCATGTTTTCCATTGACATTGCCTTGAGGTGGTACAAAAAACATATAAGTACAATCATACGCGCGCACACACAAACTTAATTTCATCAAGTGGTGGTTTTGGCCTTGGTGGGACCGAGAGGCAGTCAGGTTCTATGAAATCCCACCGGCTGCTAGCAGCAGGACAGGTGACTGGAGATGATATTACTGTGCCATGGTGACCTTGAAAAGAGCCAATCAAGTGCCCTTGCCCCATACAGCTAGCAGCCTCTCATTGCAGCCCACCGCCTCTTCTCCATTTTCATCCCAGCATCCCACAGGAGGAGAGGGAGCTTCCCCTGCGCCTCGCCTCATTTGGCCCTGGCTGCTGGAATCGAGAGCCCTTTATTGGCCACAGCCTTCCCCTAAAGGCTACACTGGAATTCCGACTCCCAGGTGGACGGCTCAGCTAACAGGTTCGGAATGAGTGCGCGTCTCACAGAACTCAATGAACCACACACACACGGTGCTGCTACATGCTGTCTAAAACACATCAAATGAGCAGTCTTGAATAGCACCAAAAGGAACATCTGATATCCAAAAGAGCTTATCTTGTCCTAAACAACCTGAATGGTAATGCATTGTTAATTTCTCACCTGGACTGGGCTTGCTTCTTTGTTTAAAAAATAAATAAATAAATAAATAAATAAATAAATAAATAAATAAAAATCAGGCTGAAGGAAGAGCAAATTCACACCTGTACAGTAGAGGGTGCAGCTCAAACAAACAAGCCTTTAAGCTGTGCTGCCATTATGGATTGCAGAAGAATAGGGTGCATGAGAAGAAAAAGTTCAACACTTACTTTAGCAATAAAAATGTTAAAAACTAAAAACAAATGTGATGTTTATCTAAAGTCATTTTTGCTTAATAGTGTGGTTGAATTTGATCACTGAAGGTCAGCAGCAAAGACATTGGTTAATAAAGTGAGATTAAATGCATGAAGTATATTTGTTTAATTTAATATATTTAATTGCAGGTTTGTGCAATATTCTAAGGTTGTATTTCACAGTTATTCATTTTGAGGAATACTGACTCTTTTTGTAAAAGTGAGATGAGTAAATGCCTGCTCAAAACTACAATAACCACCATGTTTACACAGCGCACACAACACCTCTGCACTGTCACGATTTCTCTCAACATGGGGACAGGAGAGCTGTCAGTCAACATATGGGAAAAAAAGTAACTTGCGTTACTTATTTGAAAAAGTAACCCAGATATTTTGTTGTAAATTTAAAAGTAGGGATGCACCAATACCGATACCGGTATCGGGCTGATACCAAGCTCATGTACATGTACTCGTAAAAATACCCAATACCAAAGACAGATACCTCACGTGACATAATTTTCCATGCGCAAATGCACCGATGGCAGCAGCAGAAGCACGGTCAGCCTCAGGGGTATGGAAATACTTCAAAATTAATGACAACACACACATTGCGAACGGCATGCTTCCAATCACAATTCGTTATTGATTATTGATGGCGGGATAGGCGGAATCGTGCTGAATGACAGACCAGAAGCGCTCGCTTGCTCTCGTGTGTGCGTTCTGTCTCTTGCGCGCGATCCCCGTTCTCTCAGCGAGCGCGCAATCAGTTCTCCTCGCGCCTGAATGGTCAAATGCACACACATAGTTGTCAACGTCCATTGTAGAGTATATCACGTAAATACAGTCGGTTATGGCTTAAGTGGATGTAAACATTTGGGTGAAAACAGGATGTGTGTCAGTATCCATAGATTCAGTCTTAAAGGGAACATAGCCTAATTAAATATTTGCCATTAATGTTAATAAAACAACAAAAGATGTTAAATGTATACCTGGTATATAAACCTACTGTATCACAAAAACAAGTTTATTTAATTTGTATCTCTATAGTATTTGTTGTAATTTGTAAGTTTCTTTATATATATATATATATATATATAATGCTCTTTGAAGGTTATTGGACACTGAAATTTTTGGTCTTTAAGTTTGTGACAAGCACATAAAAATTACTACTTTTTTCATTGGAGTAATAAAGAAGCTGTCCTACATTCATTAGTCTCACTGTGTTGTGATTGGAAAACTACATCACCAAAAAAATAAATAAATAAATAAAATAAACTAATAATAAATTTAATTAATTAACATGAATAAATGTATAGGCATCAGTATGGCTGGATGATTTTAACCTAAAATCAAAACCGATTAATTGAACATTTTACCTCGATTACGATTAATGAACGATTATTTTGTTTGTTTTTTTTGCCCTCATAGTTCACTTACAAGGTTTGTACTGTAAATATGCTTGACTATTAAAAGGTGGTATTTTTATTTCCTTTTGAATGTGATCTGACATAACAGCTCATTTTTTATCTATGGTTCATAACATTTATTACTGATTTCTGCTCGTTGTAAATCAGATACAGATAAATTAGCACAGTACCAGTAATGAGAGCGACTGCATGTGTGAATTAGTCATACCGTCTCTGTTAATTGTGAAGCTGTGGGTTGTAAATAGTTACTTCAAAAGTAGAAAAATATATGCTATAATAAGTTGAGTTTCTAAGCTTCTTTAGTGATAAATAACAGGACAGCTCTGATAACTAGTTTCTGCTCCTCAGTGCGCACAATCTTCACACAGCGTGCAGCTACTGTTTGGGAGTGTTCGTGCCAAAATGCCACTGCGCGATGGCAGTAGCTCGATATAATACACATCCGATTGTCTAATCATTTGAATGTCTAAACTGGCAAACCGTAATACACATACAACTGACAGTTTAGTGAAGACACAAGGCTCACCGCTCACGCGCCTTCTCTGTGTTGAATCTGCGTTCACCTGCGTGTTGACTGGAGGGGGAGGAGTCACGTGGCAACACATGCGCTAGTATGTTTTTAAGTGGGAAGCATTAACAGGATTAAAAAACCGAAATAACCAACATGGGAAAATTACGTCGGTTAGAGGTTCTGAATTTTGGTTTTCGATTAATCGTCCAGCCCTAGGCATCAGCATCGGCACTGGCAAGTATCAGAAGAAAGAAGAAGAAAAAAAAAAAGTTATCAGTGCATCCCTATTTAAAAGTAATGTGTTAATCTGAAAAAAAGTAATCCGATTACATAACTCAAGATACTTGTAATGCGTTACCCCCAACACTGCTCAGGACCTTCAAATTTTACTCATTTTGTGAAAAAATTACATGAATTACTAATATAATCTCAAACCTTCTTCATAAATGCGAAGTCTCCTCTCCAACTCCACGCCTTCATTCTCCAAATCATTCAGTGTGTTCTCAATGTCCTGGAGCTCTTTTGAGATCTGGTCTGGAGTGATGTAGCAAGGCTTTATCTGAAAAGATACGCAATATAATTAAACCATGGTGATCAGATATTTGATAATTTGGCCAAGGACAGTATTAAACATTTACAAAAACTTACAGTAGGTGACCTTGTTTCACAGAGTAAACCATTTTTAGATGACATATTTCCATTGTAACCTAAAATTTAAAAAGACAAAAATTTTTAGTGTAAATGAAAAGCTGAAGAAAATGAATTACTGCAATTTCTTTTAAACGAATACCTCAAAAGAAAATGTCAAGTTCAACAACAAACAGAGCTTAGAACAACCATGCTTCTCTTTGACTATACAAGATGGTGATTAACTACAATAAGATAAAATAAATTTCATCATGTGAACTATTCCTTTAAGGTTTAATAAAAATAATTGCTAAATGCTTACTGGACATCGCCGACCTGCGGCGAGGTTGTTTTGGAGATGAAGGTTTGTGGCAGGACTGAGAGGGCAAGATACATGAGGACAAGGAACAGTCAGGTTTTGAACCTGTGGACAGAAGAAAAGTATGATCATCATGAATTCAAATCTTACCATGCTGCAGCTGATGTGGCCTGGACTTACCTTGCCCATCACAGGTCTCTACCAAGCATGGGACAACAGGACTGAAAGGCTGGATAAGGGCAGAATGTACACATGTACCTGTTGGTGTACATGCTCCACTTTGAACTGAGGGTAATAAAGTGGTAAACATTATGCAGTGTTCAAGGTACATCATTTGGTATCTGACATTTGCTGTGAAGTGACTGGCTTACCCAAGGCACCTTGCTGCTGTTCCCGTTCAGTTTTCTGGGCAACATTGGAGCAATGAGAGTTGTTTGATATAGAGGAGGTTGGAGCATCTTGCACCTTTAAACAAGGGTCACTTTCATCCTTGGCATTATCAGGAGATCTACAAAAAGCAAAATAACTTCAATACAACATGACAGACTCAAAATCATTTTAAACCAGCATAAGTAGATGCTCACCTTAGATACAGTAGACGCAAACAAAACTAAAAGAACAATCAGAGGAACTCAAAGTAAGAGCACAGTGTTTCAGAGGGGCTGGTTTAGGCGCAGCACTCCTTGGGACTGCTGAGGATTGGGGATAGAGTGAGCGGATGTGCTCGGAGGCAGTCAAACACTATGGGGGAGGCAGGAGGCATCCGCCGGCTAGAGGATGGATACATGAAAGGCCCCACTGTCAGTACTCCAGCTCTGAAGTGTCATTGCAGCTCACACCCGAGTGACTTTGCCTGCTTCCCCTCGTGTGGATTAGAAAGCATTAGGGATAACTAGGCTGATCGAACTTACTTTAGTCTTGGTCCATTTGGAACGGCCTTTGGCTTTGATCTCCAGTCAGTCGGGGCGTTGCAGCTCTGAACATCTGTGGTTGAAGCCGAGAGAAGGGAGGAAAATTATGGAAAAACAAAAAGTCGCACAATATCAAATCATGCCATTCGAAGCAATGCTGTCAAACAGAAAGGATTAAAATACTACAGGGCAGAAATCAGTCTTGAGATTCAATCTTACTCTTGTGGACTACATGAGAAAAACAATGGATACTAGCCCATGGCTTAATTTAACTGCTTTCCTGCCTATATTCTCGTCCCCTGCTTATTACGTATGTTTATGGTAATATTTCTTATGTGACCTTTAGAAACCATTTAAAAAAAAAGACCACAATCCATACAAGCAAAGGTCATCTGTGAGCGAACAGCACCTTTGGCAGTAGAAAGCAGCAGGGATGGAGGTCTGCTGCGCTCCTTGCTGATGGCACTGAGGTAGAGGGATTCTTTGGTGCTCATGCTGCTAATGCTGATAGCAGGGCTGGATGGAGCGGCCCTTCCTGTTGCATCTCGTCTGTGTAACTCTTGCCGCCAGCTAGAGACCTCCGCAGAAGAGCATCCAATTTTTAGCCTGTGAGAGATGGTATCGAGGTCACTTACATTCAGCATTCACACCATGATAGATGAGCCAGCTTTACTGATGTATAGTAACATTCAAAAGTTTGGGTTCAGTACATTTTTTTTATTATTATTCAGCAAGGACATATTAAAGTAATGTAAAAGTCTTTGTCACTTTTGATCATTACAAAAAAAAAAAAAAAAGTTTTGGTAAACTTGCCACAAAAGTTTCCACAAAATATTAGAGCAGCACAACACATTGATAAATGTTTGAGCATCAAATCATCGTATTTGAATTACTTCTGTAGGATCATGTGACACTGAAGACTGGAGTAATGATGCTGAACAAACAATTTCAGCTTTGACAGAGGAATAAATATCTTAAATATTAAAATAGAAAAGTTACTTTAAATCATGATTTCAAAAATATTAAATTTTTAATTAAACCGGGCGTTGGGGTACATAAAAGACCCTTTCAAATAAATAAAAGTTTTGAATGGAAGTAAACTGTAGAATGGCAATTATTTGTCTACTCAAAACATGATCTCAGTTCTCCCCAAGCATTCATTAAAGATTTTTTACAGTAAAGTTTTTTGAAAGCCAGGTTAAAGCTTAAATTATCTTGTAATTTCTAAAAGGCATCAGCTAAAAGGCAAAAAAAAAAGCAAATGCACTAACTGTTATACTTGCCAAATCAATGTTATTAAAACATTGTCAGTGTTAACCAAATCAGTGTTATTAACCTTGTAAATATGCAAACAAGAACATTAACACAGGGTCTGAGAAATTATGAAACCAAAATACTAAGGATCAACTTAAGAACCCAGGATTTGTAAACCGTGACAAACAACCCAGACTTTAAAAATTATGTAAGAGTTCATTTCTGGTCTGAAAAGCCAAATTGCTAACTTTTCACCAGAGAAACGGTTGATCAGTGATCAATAATACAGTAAACCATGACAATAATCAGTTAATCACTCACCGCTGGTGTGCTCCTGGGTTAGAATTAAGCGCATTGTTGTTGTTCGTGTTTCCTTCAAGTAGTTTTCCGTTTGTCAGAGCACAGGTTCTGCCTTTCTCCATCTTCAGACTGGTGTTCTGATAGGTGAAGGACTCTGAGGGGCCTGACTGCGGTCTTGTGGTGGGCTGATGTTCTGCTGCTGGGCCACAGGACTGAAAGAACTTCTGCCTGGCTGCCTGAGTCCTCTGAGCAGAGGCTGTCCATGACTGTGGAGCGGGACTGAGCTCCACTGGTCTGGGCACAGCTTTGATGGGTGCAGATAATACAGAGATGTAGCGCTGTGCAGACGGCTGATCTCCAAGATCAGATTTGGGCACCAAATCAGCAAGCGTAAATCCACTGCTCTTAAAAGGCTTAACAGTAGGCTTGAAGCCGTTTTGGGCATGTTGGTGAATAGTGCAGACCAGTGAGCCATTGTCCCCTCCTAGTTTATATGCCCCTGATTTCAGTGTCCCATAGCATACACTACACCTGTTTAAGAAAAAAAAAAAACATTGCAGGATGAGTTACATGCCAAACTACAATAATTATGAGCAATACTTTCCAAGAACCACCAGTAAAAACTCACTTAAAGCAGCTCCGGTGGTAGAGCTTCCCATCTACCAGGTGTCTCTGGACCAAATGTACATGAGTTTCACACACTGCACATTTACTGTTCAATGTGCCGGTTTTATTTGAGCTCTCCACCAAGACAGTTTTCTATAAAAGATCAGATGAAAACATAAATAAAAATAAAAAAAATAAAAATCAATTTTCTAAAATCATGACTGAATCATTCTAAACTCATCCTTTTATAACTAGCTCTGAAAGACCAGTCATTTGGATGTTGAATAATCAAGGGAAAGCCAAATTGACACCTCAGCATCTCTGTGTGGTTGTGGAGATCTCGCTCTGAGGGGTGTGATGGGCGCCTGCACACATTTCGCCCCTGGAGATTTCTGCAAGTCCGTGCCAGTCTGCCTAGCTGGAGTAGCTAGAACGTGCTTCTCTGGAGCACTTTTCTGGATGTTAAGAGATGGACGGTTGTCTCTGATAGTTTTTGGCATTTCAGTTTGAGGAGGACGGTTCTCTGTATTTGTTTTGATATTGAGGTTTTTGGCAACCACAGGCAGATTTTTCTTCTCTGATGGCACCTCCTTTGAGTCTTCAGCATGCCGCTTGATACCTCCAACTCCCCCGACTGAAAATAAGAGACCATTGAGAAGAAAGTCTTAGAAATTTTAATACATTAGAAAAATTAAAAATCACACACAAACATTACCGTAGCCTATATTTGTCATTAATGTTAATAAAACAAAATATGTATACATGGTAAATAAACCCACTGTATCTGAAAAACAAGTTTATTTAATTTGTATCTCTATTTGTAATATTGTTTTTAATTTGTTTGTAAATTACTTTTTATATAACAATATAACAATAATATATTGGAAATTATGCCCTTAGAAAGTTAATGGACACTGAAATTTTTGTTTGAGTTTGTGACAAGCACATAAAAATGGTTACTTGGAGTAATAATAAAGAAGCTGTCCTACATTAATTAGTCGTGTTGTGCTTGGAAAACTGCAAAATCACCACAAAAAAAATAAATAAATGAATAGGCATCAGTATCGGCGAGTACTAGAGAAAAAGAAAAAGAAAAAAAAAGGTATCCGTGCATCCCTAGATTTAAGAATCGATATCGGTTCATAAAATTTTTTTTTACCCAGGCCTATAGTAAGCAGTTTAGTAGTATTCCAGTATGAACGGTCTAAAATATAGACAAGTCTTACTTGGTGAGCGGCCATGGAAGTAGTTATAGTATTGTGAGACATATGTGAGGATGCTGAGTCTGTCTGGGACAGGCAAAGCCACCATGTCCTCTGCATCCAGAAGAGCCGGGATTCCCAGATGGTCTTCAGCCACACGGAACGCCTGGAGTACATCACATGACAAAAATAAGCCATTAAGTTCACAACTAAAACACCACATAATAGAAGGATGCATTCATACAGAAGAAAACAATAATTAGACGACCACAACGACAAAAGACAAGCACACACAAGACTCCCTGTGTTTATAACCACCACTGAACATCCTCATTCAACATGACCTCATATGATTGTTTCAGGCCGCCATAATCACACTGTGGCACCGGTTTTCTAGGGGAAAGGAACTTGGCCAATTAACTGTAAACACAGACAAGGCACAAAAAAAGGACTTGTCAAAAATAGAATAGGCCAGTAAGCAGTACAATCTGGCACCACATCAGGACGACCCGGCCAGGGAGCGCATAATGAATAGCACATTTCCTGTGCGCGCCACGGCCTGGGAACAGGGATAGAATAGGGGGATGCCATGGCATTGTCTAGGTCTGACCTGGACATGCTCATTTTACAGGACAGCTGAGGAGAGGCGGCATATCCTTCATGATGCAGCCGCAGCTGTGTCTTCCTGTTTCTCTTTTGTACTAAAGCACTGTGAGGAATAATGATATGAAATCAAAATTTCAGGCAAAAACTGTCTGGGTTTAACCAAAGGACACTCGCAAAACAGCCATTCTATGGTGTTTAAATTCACTGATGAACTAACATTTGTAAAGACAGTAGTAGAACAGAGGTAAGTTAATCTTGACGGAGAGGATCAGGTGCCCTGTAGATGACTGTCACCCTTTTTTATAATGCATTAACTGGACAGACTCCAAAAGGCTCGGGTTCAAACTACAGCGGTGTGCTTCCTATAGAAGTGGTGAGGGTTTGTAACAGATCTCGGAGCGTGTGGCCTATAATCTACAGTCTCTGAGGAAGCAACCAGAGAAAGAGCTCATCATTATGACAAAGTCCCAGTTGTGGCACATCTCTTATAAGCACTTCCTGACAGGGAAAAAAAATAATTAGGGCATCGTTCCTGGTCGGACAGTGTGTCTACACTCAAATACAATGTTCCATTTGAAAAATACACTAACAGACTTGTGTGTTATTCACAAGTAAATTGAAGATTAAAAGTTTCCTGTGACACATAGAATGCTTAAAGTGTGGAATTTTTAAAATGAATAAATATGTCAATACACAGGACAAGTCTGAAACTTAAGACAGTTTTGCTGAAAGACCCTTTTTGCAGGATATCATTATTGTGATAAAAAGCTATCGCTCTAAGACTTGACTCATAAACAGACTCTTTTATTTAGCAGCAACAAGTCTCTTTTGAGAACGCTGCAAAATTAGATCACATGCATTTCACAAGCTGTGGGAAAAGGGTCTCAAGCTCACTTATTCAGGTCAATATTAAAAGAAACAATGCATGAATGTTGCAAACTACACAAAGCTGGGTTACAAACATAAAAAAAAAAAAAAAAGAAAGTTCAATAGTGTGTGCATAACCAAAGGACAGTAGCAGACACAAATCTGTACAGGATACAGCTAAAATTGCCTGTGAAATGTAAGCAGTGAGTCACTCTGCATGAGGCAAGTCTGTCGTAGTTTCCTATGATCAAGACCAAACACAATAACTTACCAAGTTGTTGTTGTAGTACACATTGTCTTTGGAGAGAGACTCAAAGTTTCTGAAAGAAAACAAGGACATGAATCACCTTGAGAAGTGTTACAATAAAATGCTAAATTAAGTTGAAGCACACAGAAATAAAGGAGGAGGTGTAGTTTCAAAGTGTAATACCATCAAAACTGCAAATTAAAACGTAATATTGTGACAGGTCCCTTGACTAGTCAGTTTATATCTTTTTTTTTTTTATTACATTTTTGCCTTTACTAGTTCATTTTAAATAGTCCTCTAAATGTGAAAAATACATACACTACATTAAACTATTATTCCATGTAGTCTCTAAATATTAAGTCATAAAAGCTGCTGTTTCAACACTTAAATATTTTTAGATTGCAGGATGTCAACTACCCATGAATCTGCTCTCATAATTTCATTAGTATAATACAGTGGCCTCTGAAATTTGGACAATTCAGCTACATACTTAAAGGATTAGTTCACTTTAAAATGAAAATTACCCCACGTTTTACTCACACTCACGATCCTAGGTGTATACAATCTGAGAAATATTAAATATCCTGACGCATCCAAGCTTTATAATGGCAGTGAACGGGATAAACGAGTATGGGTAACACTTCACAATAAGGTTCATTAGTTAATTAGTTAACATGAACTGCACTTCTACAGCATTTATTAATCTTTGTTAATGTTCATTTCAACATTTACGAATACATTATTAAAATCTTGTTAACATTAGTTAATGCACTGTGAACTAACATGAACAAACAATGAACTACTGTATTTTCATTAACTAACGTTAACGAAGATTAGTAAATACTGTAACAAATGTATTGCTCATGGTTAGTTCATGTCAGTTAATACATTAATGTCAACAAATGAATGAACTTTATTGTAAAGTGTTACCGGTTAATAAAGGCCTTCTGAAGTGAAGCGATGCGTTTTTGTAAAAAAAATAAATAAATCCATATTTAACAAGTTATGAAGTAAAATATCTATAGCTACCACCAGACCGCATTTCATATTGAACTTACGAAGAAAGTGTAAAACTGTCATGGTTCAAAAAGCTTATGCTACGTCCTACGCCTTCCTTATTTAACTTATGGAAAAAGCGACGCCAGTTTACTCTTTCTTCGTAACTTGAATACGGAAGGCGATCTGGCGGACGCTAGTTATTTTACTTCATAACTTGTTAAATATGGATTTTTTTTTTTTTTTTTTTCCACACAAACACGTTTCGCTTCAGAAGGATATTTTGGAAGCACTTTCTTCAGCTCATACTTGTTGGTATCGCTCACTGCCATTATAAAGCTCAGATGCGAAAGAAGAAAGTCATATACACCTAGGATGGCTTGAGGGCGGGTAAAGCTTGGGCTAATTTTCATTTGAAAGTGAACTAATCCTTTAAAAACTGACAATCAACACTCCATTTTACCCTGTAAACAAACAATGCTAGAGTGTACTAACTTTTCTTTGCCATTTTCTTCTGCCACTCAAGTGGATGTATGAAGTCAGTTCTCCTCAAGTTCACAGTAACTACAGGAGCAGCTCATCAGATTTGAACATGTTCCACAAAGGGTCCAAATACTTTGTCTTAATTGTGACCTGACATGGATTCAAATGTAAATGTCCAAATACTTTTTGCATATAATTGCTATATAAACCACACTAGAAGTATAAACATTCCACACTACTTTTAAAACGCTTGTTGGTTAAATATTTGCCTATCATCTTTGAGTTACACAATTGTATTCCCATAAACACCTGTTTGTTACCTTACTCTCATATATTAAGTTAACAACTTATAAATAAACGACTCTTACATTAGGTCCGGTCTGAACTTGTGGATGAGAGCGCAGAAGGCCAGTCCATCTCTGAACGACGTGCTCATGTTGCTGATGGTCACATCTCTGTATCCATCGCACTGAATCTTACACCACTGCTGAAGCGCCTTGATAGCCGCCATCCTCTCCAAACACCCTTACTTACTGCCAAAACACGGGAGAGAATGTCTTGTAAATGAAAGACGGCGTTTGTTCGACGAAATAATGGAGCGTTGACGAAAATGACTGCGGAGAGAGTGCGGAAAGTCACAGTGAAAGAGAAAAAGAGTTGAAGCGGATGTGAGCTGAAACCGGCGTGCGTCTCCTCAGATCTGTTCACTGCTACAGCAGAGCAGCGCGCGGCACCTGTGGAATAGAGGAAATTAAGGGGGAGGAGCCTCAAATCATCAATAATTAAATGCTAAATGCTTCATTTGTTCTTTTTATCGAGTCTTTTTCGGTCGTTGATGTATCTGTTTAATATGACAAGCATGTTCTTTAAAAAAAGACTTGCGGAATGTGATGAAATTAAGGCCTACATTAATGTATGTGTCAATCCAATGCTGTTGGAGTCAAATGGAATACCTACAGTGGAAAAGGATAGAAATTGTTCTTTTGTCATAAAATTAAAAAATGGGGTAAATTTAAAATCATTTAACAAAACTTTTAACATGGAAAAACTGTTAAGTTATTATATATATATATATATATATATATATATATATATATATATATATATATATATATATATATATATATATATATATATATAAACATTCAAATTAAAATGTTTCAAACAATTTTATGAATACATATTATTTTAACTAACAAAGTTTGTTAAGCTTGGTGTTTTATGCAAAATAAAGACATCTTTATGTAATTATATTTTTTAATTAGCCTAGGTTATAGGTAGTTAGGAATATTTTTAGTTTTGTGGCTATTACAAATTATATTGAAAATGTAATTTATTTCAGTCCTTTAAGCAAATGAAAAAAATAATTGCAGTATATATTGATCAACCACCTTTTGTGTTATAATTTGCTTTTCCTGATAATTCTGTGTAAAAAAAAATATATATATAATTAATAAAGTTTATATATGTTTATATATATTATATACTTATATATTTATATATATAAGTTTGGAACCACTAAGATTTTTAATGTTTTTAAAAGAAGTTTCATCTGCTCAGCAATGATACATTTATTTAATTAAAAATACAGTAAAAAACAGTAATATTGTGAAATATTATTACAATTTAAAATAACTGTGTACTATTTAAGTATATTTGACAAAGACATTTATAATGTTACAAAAGATTAGATTTCAGATAAACGCTGTTCTTTTGAACTTTCTATTCATCAAATAATCCTGAAAAAAAAAAATATTCTACACAAATATTTTGAAGGATCATGTGACACTGAAGACTGGAGTAATGATGCTGAAAATTCAGCTTTGCATCACAGGAATAAATTACTTTGTGAAATATATTCAAATAGAAAACAGTCATTTTAAATTGTAATAATATTTCACAATATTACTGTTTTTACTGTATTTTTAATTAAATAAATGTAGCCTTGCTGAGCAGACGAAACTTCTTTAAAACATTAAAAATCTTAGTGGTTCCAAACTTTTGGACTGTACTGTGTATATATATATATATATATATATATATATATATATATATATATATTATATATATATATATATATATATATATATATATATACAGGTGCTGGTCATATAATTAGAATATCATGAAAAAGTTTTTTTTTATTGTAAATTATTTTTAAAAATGAAACTTTCATATATTCTAGATTCCCTACATGTAAAGTAAAACATTTCAAAAGTTTTTTTTTTTTTTTTTTTTAATTTTGATGATTAGAGCGTACAGCTCATGAAAATCCAAAATCCAGTATCTCAAAATATTAGAATATTTCCAAAGATCAATCAAAAAATGGATTTTCAAAACAGAAAAGTTCAAGTTCTTTAAAGTATGTTCATTTGTACACTCAATACTTGGTCGGCAGCACATATTACAGCAAATGACTTGCTCCTAGCACAAATTACAGCATCAGTGAAGTGTGGCATGGAAGTGATCAGCCTGTGGCACTGCAGAGGCACTATTGAGCCTTCAGATCATCTGTATATTGTTGGATCGACTGTTTCTCATCTTTCACTTGAAAATATCCCATAGATTCAGGTGTCAGGCATGTTGGCTGGCCAATAAAACACAGTAATATCATGGTCAGCAAACCACTTGGAAGTGGTTTTTGCACTGTGGGCAGATGCTAAAGTCCTGCTGGAAAAGGAAATCAGCATCTCCATAAAGCTTGTCAGCAGATGGAAGAATAAAGTGCTCCAAAATCTCCTGGAAGAGGACTGCATTGACTTTGCACTTGATAAAACACAATGGACCAACACCAGCAGATGTCACGGCCCCCGAAATCATTACTAACTTCAGAAACTTCACACTAGACTTCAAGCAGCTTGGATTCTGTGCCTCTCCAGTCTTCCTTCAGACTCTGGGACCATGATTTCAACATGAAATGCAAAATTTACTTTTATATGAAAAGAGGACTTTCGACCACTGTTCACTGTCCAGTTCTTTTTCTCCTTAGCCCAGGTAAGATGCTTCTGACGTTTTTTCTGTTTCAGAAGTGGCTTGGTAGTCCTTTTCCTGAAGATGTCTGAGTGTGGTGACTCTTGATGCGCTGACTCCGGCTTCATTCGACTCATTGTGAAGCTCTCCCAAGTGTCTGAATCGACTTTACTTGACAGTATTCTCAAGCTTGTGGTCATCCCTGTTGCTTGTGCACCTTTGCCTACCCAATTTCTTCCTTCTAGTCAACTTTGCATTTAATATGCTTTGATTTATCACTCTGTAAACAGCCACCACATTTAGAAATACCATCTGTGACTTACTGTCTTTGTGGAGGGTGTCAATGATTGTCTCCTGGACCATTGCCATGTCAGCAGTCTTCCCCATTAGTGTGGTTTCAAAGAACAAGAGATACCTGGAATTTATACTGTAGGGATGGTCATTTAATGAAACTCAAATGTAAATATTCTAATATTTTGAGATACTGGATTTTAGACTTTCATGAGCTGTACGCTCTAATCAACAAATTAAAAACTTTACTTTACATGTAGGGAATCTAGTATAAATGAAAGTTTCATTTTTTAAAATAATTTACAATGAAAAAATTGTATATTCTAATTATATGACCAGCACCTGTATATATATATATATATATATATATATATATATATATATATATATATATATATATATATATATATATATATATATATATATACATATATATAAAAATATTTCCTTAAATAAATCCAACAAAAGCACATTAATTTTTTCAAGAGGTACTTCATAACAAGAATGGCCCATATTTTTATGGTACAGGCAGTGTAAACAACGTGGAATGTGTTTAGGATGAAACCACAGGGGGCAGCAGAAGATGTTTACAACCATTAGCATAAATTCAGATTATTAGAGCATGAATATGAATGTTTATAATGGCCTCTTAACAAGGTCAGACTGCCCATCTCATTTGCATAGGCGTATATATAAACCCTGATGAAAAACAAAGCAAAAACCCTTTAACATTCAGCTCCCTGCAATGAAGAGATCTTGTTGTACTTTAACAATAATATAACATATATTTTTCTTAAAATGGTCTAAACCTTATTTAATAAACATAATATACAATTTATAAGTCTCTGTGTTGATGTCCAGGATGTATATAATCCTTGTGTGGACAGAAATAGCAGCACCATTCAGCTGTCCCAAGGCAGAGAGATTGTTTTCAGTGTAATTTCAGATGATCCACCTCCTCTGATGGTTTTAAGTTAGACTCAAGTGAGCATCTCAAGTTGTGGATGGGCGCAGAATCAATAGGATTATTTATAGCTTGACACCGAACTTCAGAAAGACAGAAACCTGAGTATGATGAAGCTGTGACAATCTGAGCTACCTGTTACATTTTAAATCCTCTCCCAGATTTCACATGCATGATATTCCAATAGACAGAGTAATGACTGTTCTGATCAAACTTAATGTCAAGACAAGATGCCCTTAAACTCAAGAGGACCTTGTTGCCCAGAGGAGGGCACTCTTACGCCACACTGGCTCAGAGAACCAATGACCTAAAGACAAATGCAATTGCTGGCTCTTCAACAAGGGCTTTGGTTGCACAAACACTGCATGAAGCTGACTTTGCAATTCTGCTGATCCCTCAGGAAATTCCCTTATTGAGGACCTTTAAATTAATTTGACATGGAACAGGTGCTGTGTCCACATTTTCAAATATACCAGCAGGGTCCTGCAGTTCAGAAGTTATATTGTTCCCAAGGGTCGCAGCCCTGAACAAACATTTCTCAGGATTGTCTGAAGAGTATTTAAGTAGCAGATTTTCTTAAAAAGCATGCTAAGCATGAAACAAGGGATACAAGTGATTTCCAAATGCATGCAATAATTATATGAGCACAATCAGTATCTATTGTGGAAAAATATACATAAAACAGTTTATCTTGTGGAAGGCTGTGTCAAGCCGAAACAATTTTTTAATTTTTTAATGATTTAGCTCAATTTATTAAAGGCCTTCTATGCTTAACCATGTAAGTGCCTTGGAATTTTGTTGTTTCATACATACAAAAAAAAGTGTGTTGAAATCTTTAAAAAGCATTTTTTAGAAAAGACAGGCATTTTTTTTCAGTCATCCCATTGTGTTTATGGAGGGCTTGTGGCAGCTTGCAGACATCCTGTGTTTCCACACAGGGTAACAGGATAGCTGATAGAAGAGCTGGCCATCGATGAGATCACTAAGAGTTTCCTCTTATAGTTTTTCTTCTTCACTCTATAGCTGTCAGTCCAACAACATTTGAGAAAACATTGTTATCTGTGTAGATGTAGGCATAAAGTGAAGCAAACAAACAAACAAACAAGATTTAAAGGCTGTGTATGAATTGGTGCTAATCATAATAATCAAAGAACATTAAATACTTCAAATAAAAATACGAAATTAAAAAACCTAAAATGAATAATATAACCTCACATGTGTCTGTAGTCAAAAAAGTAAAACAAAACTTGTATGGACATAGTATTTGCACATTTTACAAAATACATGCAACACTGCTGACCAACTAAAAAAAAAGAGAAAAAGGTATTATGAGTTATTAATGGCTTCTCAGATAATACATGACATTGTGACCAGTGTTGGGGAAAGTTACTTTTTAAGTAATGCTTTATAATTTTGTATTACTTTCTAAAAAAGTAACTAATTGCATTACTTACTTACTTTTTATGGAAAGTAATGCATTACGTTACTTTTTCTCACCTGTGCTGGGCTGTTTGTTTGTTTTTTAATAACAACAACAACAAAAAGTTTTGGCAAATGTAAAGGCTCTTTCACAACAAAAGTGAAATGAATAAGCCTCAGGCTGAAGGAAATGCAATTTCACACCTGTACAGTAGAGGGCGCAGCTCAAACAAACCTTTTAGCTGTGCTGCCATTCTAGATTAAAGAAGAAAAGGACACTGAAGTTGTTGAACACTCTTACTTCAGAAAAAACAAAACACAAATATGATGTTTATCTCAAGTCATTTTTGCTTTTTAGTATAGTGGAATTGGATCATCGAAGGTCAACAGCAAAGACATTGGTTAATAAAGTGTGATTAAATACATAAAGTATTTGTATTATTTAAAGGTGCAATATGTAATATTTTTGCAGTAAAATATCCAAAAACCACTGGCCCAGTGATATATATTTTGTTCACTTGAGTACTTACAATATCCCAAATGTTTCTAACTATTTGTAAATCGTGAGAAAATTGCAATTTTAACCAAGGCTCCGGGACGTGTGAGGAGTCACCTGTCAATTGCGTTTTATTTTGTAGAAACCATGGAAACACCAAAGACGCTTTAATATATTACACATTATAATAGACAAGGGAACAAGTGTTTGGTTACGTTTATAGACAGAAAACGAATTGTTATATAGCTCAACACATTTAGTCTTATTGTTTA